>NW_026899326.1:600000-822031 GCF_033153095.1 Gastrolobium bilobum
TAGTAGGAAGCAAAGGGAAAGTGAAAGGGAAAGGAGAAAGGGGAAAGACAGAAAAATAAAGTGTAAAAAGCTGGTAGGGTTCATAAAAACCAAAAATAAAAAAATAAATAAAAAAATTGGTGGGGTTGAGCAAAGTTTGGCACCATGTTATCTTGTTTAGATCTAAAACTTTCACACTCAGCAAAAGTTAACAGCATGGGATTAGCATTTAGTATAATGACCAAATCATTCATGGAAGAACTACATTTGATTTGGGGGTGTGGATTTGTGTGTTTTTACTAAAGTTTCATTTTATGTTAATGTTCTGTTCTCTCTCTCTCTTCTTCTTTTATTTTATTTTAATTTTACCCTCTTTTTTTTTTGGGTTTTGAAAACTATCATCTTTGTTGTTGTGCCGTGTTTTGATTACCATGTATAAATATCAGTAGCTTAAATGTATTTAATGCATGGCGTTGTGTCTGCAGAGGGATGGTTAGAGTTTTCACATGTTTGGAGGGTTCTTATTCAATATAGAAATGCCCATGTCCTAATTGTTTTCACCAGCAGTTGTTGGAACCTTTATTCTTCTCTTACTAGTCGTTCCTAAACATGGAAGACAATTATGTAATATCTATGCCTTTTTCTGTGGTGTAAAAGGGGCTAGGGAGTTTTTTTTTTTTTTTTAATAGGTGAATAGTTATATCCTATTTTACAACCCTTGATCATAATATTTATTTCCTTGATGAATTGTGCAATGGGGATAAAAGAGATTATTATTGGCACATATGAGATGGTGAATTACTAAAGTATCTAAAAATTGTTGTTATACTAGAAAGAAAAATAATTAAATAAATACATTAGCTAGGACAAAGACATTGTTTGAGTTCAAATGTGAAGGTTGCCTATTGGTATGTTCTTGTTAAGTTCTTTCTTGATCTTAAATTAGAACAATCATTCTCTTACCTTAAAATTTCACATATCAAAAACAAAAATGAAAAAGACTTGAAGCAAGTCAATTCTCCAAACCTTGAAAACTCCATTTCTAATGTTCGGATGATCATAGTGAGATTTTACTAGATAATAATTCTAACTAGATTTCATTCTATTCCAACGAGAGGCATCAATTCCGGATTCAAAAGCCAAAACAATTGGCTTTCTCCCTATTTAACTTTAGAAATGATCCTTTTATTGTCCTTCAATTTTGCCTTTATTCTTTTCTTTTCCCCTGGATTGCATCTTTGAACAAAGTTGTGGTTTCAGAAGCATGTCAAGTTCATTACCTGTTTTATATTGTAACTTTTGTTTTTTTATTAAATTTTGCTATGTTTTTTTACAACAACTAACAATTTTCTTTATTACAAAAAAGTCAAGGGTGCGGTTGTTTCATTTTCATTTTCATTTTCCTTTTCAACTTTCATTCTCTCCGGATTAGGATGGATAGTGGGGATACCTCAAATCATGTTTATCGAAAATATAACAAGGAGATTCTAGTTGTGAATTTCCATATATTCCTTTTGAACTTAATAAGGTCAAATGGTCAATCTCTTATTTTATTTTTTTCACTTGTCTTTAGGGCCATTATTTGAAACATCTTGTTACCTCTTGCCAAAGGGTATGTACTATTTGGCCATGAGCCTTAGTGCTTGAGTCTAGTTGTCGATGAGCAATAAGCTTTAATTATTTACTTGAAAAAGTAAAGAAATTGCTGGCCAGAGGTAGTAACAAAGTTCAGCAATTCCATTGGACTTATAAAACTTGTATTTTAATAATCCCCATCATAGAATCCTGTACAAGATATATATAATTCTTTGAACTTCGAGTTGTTTTTTTGTTAGACAAGAAAAATCCCGACCCTTTCATAATTTTCCTTTTTTCCATTGAGAAATCCGAGTTGCGTTACAGTTGTGCTTAATAAATTGGGTACATATTCCATAAGTATTTATCTGTTTTTTTTGTTGTTCATATTTTGAAATGCTTATAGTTTATACTTTTACTATTTGTTTAATTTTTATATCAATACAAGTGGGATATATACTACAATGATTAGATAAATAATAATATTTTGCCGTGTTTTTTAATAACTAAAATGGGCTCATCAAACATTAGTGTCTTCAATCTAATTTAGGATTTGTTTTTGTTGAGAATATAATTCAATATCTACCATCGGTACTGATCATTTATAATTGTGGGCTTTTTAGAATTATGTATTGTTACTCATTTTTTAATATGATTACATTAAGGGTAAAATGTGTGTCATTTTAAAAGATGTAAAATTATGTCATTTTAAGAGAGAGAGAGAGATAGATAAAGGAGAAGAGATAGTTGACAAAAAAAAATAAAGGTGTGGGTCCCACCTCTTTGTGAGAGTGAAAGAATATAAGTTGTGTCATTTAAAAGGATAAACACTTTTCTCTTATATTAAATAAGCAATAAAGTAATTACCAAAAAAAATAAAATAAGCAATAAAGTACAAAGATGATTCAGGTTGTTATTATCTAAAATTTAACTCATTTGTTTCCAGATTACTAGAGAGATTTCTTTGTATTTTTTTCTGGTAGGGAATTCTTAGTACTTTTAAGTTATAAATTTCTTGTAGTTTTTATGTTGATATTGTATTTTTTATATATTCATACTTCGTAATTCCATGCCATTTTAATCATGAAGTGGAAGCAGAAATCTTGAGAATTTGCCATATCAATGAAACTGTAAGGTCTAGATTTAATCAGTTAATGGCTTTGTTTACGATGCAGGCTAATTAATAATCATTTCCATTAATTCTAAAGTCCCGATTTAATACAATATTCAAATAGCCTTCAATATTTTATGCTCCTGAGTTTGTTTTATGCATAACTATGAGCACAGTCCCCAAAGTTGTAAAATGTATAAGCTCAAAAACTTTTAAGAGAGGAAAGTGTTTTGACTCTTCTGCCTCCTTTTATGTATAGAAATTTTGCCTTTGACTGTTATAAAAATCTTTCAAATTTTTTTCCGGGACGTTTGGTAGAGAGTTTTTTTTATCCAAAAATTACGATTTTTAGGAATATGATGAGAAAATGAGTTTTCTGAGAATGTCACCAAAAAATTGTTTGGTAGACTAAAATATTTCCGAGAATTTTGAATTAATTTTCTTAATGCTATGTTTATTTGTATTAAATTTTTTTTTGCCATAAAAATCCTAAAATACCACCCATTGGATAGTATTTTTGGATGGTATTTTTAAAAAAATTTATACACAAAATAAAATTCTGAGAAAATTAGATTCCCAGGAAATTTTTTAAAAATCTTGTACTAAACGTGGATAAATAAGATTACCACTTTTCAGTTTTTCAGGAATCTAAAAAAAAACCCTTGTACCAAACGGTCTAGAGACGTTTGGTAGAGGGGATATTTTTTTTTACCGGAGAAACATAATTAATGGGAATATGGTAGGAAAGTAAGTTAGCTGAAAAAGTTTAAAAAAAGATGTTTGGTTTACCGAAATTTTATCAAGAAAATTTATTTAAATTTGTAAAATCTATATTTGGTTGAATGTAAAATAGTGATGAAAAAATTGGTTGAATTGACCAAAACACCCTCGTTATCAATATTTTTTAAACGAACCACGGCCTAAAAGTGAGAGTCCAACGTCAATAACTTGGTTTCCTTACTTCTCCACCTATCCTAAAATACCACACTCAAAGTCATATTTGTGAACAATTAAATAACTTAGTTTCAGCAAAAAAGCAACGTAAATCTAATTGCCTAGGTTTCCTACTCTGCTAGTCTTTTTTTTTTAAAAAAAAAACTTGAACTAAATGTGACTTTTTTTAATATCCATTCACATTTTCTCATCAAACTCAAATGAAAACCTGTACCAAATACACCCCTACTAAATTCTACTTCCAAAGGATGTAGGATTGTAGGCTAGAATATGAACAATAATAATATACGATGTGTAACGCCCGGCCGCTTCAAGAATTAACGACTATCCCCACATACTAACACGAGACTTTTCAGTGTGCTTTTTCCTCACTCGCACACTTCCTGAGAAAACTTCCCATGAGGTCACCCATCCCAAAATTGCTCCAAGTCAAGCACGCTTAACTGTGGAGTTCTTCCGTTCTGGGCTACCGAAAAGCAGATGCATCTTGTTAGTATAGGTAGTACCAATTAAATCTAATTGCCTAGGTTTCCTACTCTGCTAGTCTTTTTTTTTTTAAAAAAAAACTTGAACTAAATGTGACTTTTTTTAATATCCATTCACATTTTCTCATCAAACTCAAATGAAAACCTGTACCAAATACACCCCTACTAAATTCTACTTCCAAAGGATGTAGGATTGTAGGCTAGAATATGAACAATAATAATATACGATGTGTAACGCCCGGTCGCTTCAAGAATTAACGACTATCCCCACATACTAACACGAGACTTTTCAGTGTGCTTTTTCCTCACTCGCACACTTCCTGAGAAAACTTCCCAGGAGGTCACCCATCCCAGAATTGCTCCAAGTCAAGCACGCTTAACTGTGGAGTTCTTCCGTTCTGGGCTACCGAAAAGCAGATGCATCTTGTTAGTATAGGTAGTACCAATTAATTCTTATAAGCTATTCCAAACTGTGCAGTCTCACACCTGCACAGTCTTTGGAATCCCTCTCTTTCGGGTGTCGATTCGAATCATTCATGCATGTAACCCCACGCTAGAAGCCTGTCAGGAGCCGCTCTTTGTCCATGCCTCTTTGCACCGGCGATCACTCCCCGCCCTCGTTAGCGCTCGGGATGTTACACGATGGAGTGTAAAATCCTATATTCTAAGGATCACTATGCAATATCCTAGGTTCTCTGCAAAATTTACTAATATTGTTTGTTTTCTAGTTCTCTTTCTAGCAGGCTTTGAGGAGGTAGGAGCTGCAGGAGACTAGCACGCTTTGCAGTTTAAAGCTGCTAAGGAGACTTATAGTAGCAAAGTAAAAGGCCTCACTCTCTTTCTTATTATGGAACTTTTATTTCATCAACCAGCTAGTGGTGTTGTCATGTGAAACCCTTTACTACATATTCAATAAAAACAAAGGGGGACCCCTTTATTGCATCTTGGATCAAGGTGTCGCAATTAATATACTTTTTTCTTATGTAACAACTTCTGTCATTTTTTTCTTTTTTTTTGGGTGTTAAGTTGGGGTTAAAGGCTAGGTTATTTTTTACGACAAAAGCAAGGGATTAGATAAAGGTATGTATTTTTTTTTAAGTGAAATAGAATATTAATCTATATTTTTTTCATATTGATGTATTATCTACTTTCTTCAATACCGTTAGATTAAAATCTTAATAAGAAAAACAAAATATGAAAATTAATTGGAATTCTAATCTAAAAATGAATCGGTGATAACAAAAAAGAGAGCATAATATCTTATTTTTTAATTTGGTACACATTTTTATCTTTCCTTTTTAATTCTATGAATCATTGCATCTCCACTAAGATGTTGAGTAACATCAGCCATGATTACAACATTGATGTAACGTTCTTTCCTGAATCTATTTTGCAACAAAAAAATGAAAGGTGGCTCAATCAATGTGTGAAAATTCACATGCATTACAATCCAATATCCTTCTATGGGGCAACTCAGGGAAATTTTTAAAGTGATCCGAGATTACTTTTTTTTTTTGGTCCTTTTTTTATTTTTGGAAATTTTTTCTTCCCTCTCAATCCCTCATTTTTTTAAAAATTCCCTCTCACTCTCTACTTTTTGCTATTTTTGGAACGGGCTCACATGTACCCGACCCACTACAACAAACCTTGCAACTCAGCCACTAACCACTATACAAAAAAATGCCATCTGTTTAAATTGCAGAAACTTGATTAATAATCAGCTTTTGATCACTTCTGAAACCAACCCCCGGAGTTGCCATTTATATTTGCTATTTTTGTAACATTAATAATATGGTATGGTTTGATGTTTTTATATGTTATGGAAGATAAAATTATCTCTTATATATATATATATATATATATATATATATATATTATATATATATATAAGGCCTATATGAGATTAGGGTTGGTAAAACGAGCTAAACCGGCTCAACCCGAAAAAAATGAGTCGGGTTAGGGTTGACTTAAAAAAAAAAAACGAGCCAGAAAATTCAACCCAACTCGACCCGAGCCGGGTTAGAGTTGACTCACGGGTTGGCTCGAAAAACAACTCACGGGTTGGCTCGAAAATTAGCTCGTTGGGTTGCTGTGGAACTCTTATATCTTCTTCAACAAGACTCTTTTGTAAGAATCACCAATGATAATGGTAAAGAGAGTAGCTAATGAAAAATGAAAAATATTCTCACTGAAAGCAATCGGCATAACCATTTCACTGAACTTGTTATTTTATCCACAAAACAAACAAAAAAAGGTACAGAAATCATTGTAAATCACCAAAGGATGCTTTTTTTCTTCTTACCGACTTCGATTAATTACCGAAAAGCATAGATCAATACTAAGTCCAATGTAAAGAACCGTGCACTATTTATTCGTAAACAATAAAACACTGCACTTAGAGTTGAAGGGGTGCAAGAGAATTTCACAGAAATTAAACATTCATGAATAAGCTTCTCTATAGAAAACACAGTCGCAATCGGGGACAGATGAAACAACACTAATCGACAAAACAAAAACAAAATAAGAGTAGTAATATTATCACCATTGAACGATTTTTATCATTGAAAGCAGAAGAAAGAAGAACCTTGATAATGGTGTGTGTTGATGTGAGAAGATTAGGGTTAAAAAAGAGTGAGAAGGAAGAAAGAAACTGACGGAGCTGAGTTGGGGTGGCCCGTGTGGGTCTTTGTCTCTTTTATTTTTATTTTTATTTTAATTAAAAACAACTCAACCCGCGAGCTAGCTCGTTTAACCCACGGGTTGGCTCGTTTTTTCGCGAGCTGGTTCGGGTCGGGTTGACTCGGGTTGGCAGCTCATTTTTGCCAACCCAACCCGGCTCATTTTTGGCGGGTTGCGAGTCAACCCGACGAGTTGACTCATTTTTGCCAACCCTATATGAGATCATGTGGGAAAAAAAAAACACATGAATCCCACACACTTTTATATATATATATATAAGAAATAATTTTATCTCCTATAATATGAGAGACATTAAACCCTTAATTACAAGGGACAAACTGATATAAGAACAAGAAAAATGCATGGCCAAGAGAAAGTATCAATGTACGAGAAGCCTCATAGCAAGGAGTCTAGACTTACTGCTTTCCATCATATTTTCCCTATGATAATGAGCCTCACCAAAAATAAAATAAAAGAAATACTAAGATGCATTAATTCATAATGCAAGCACTTTGACTCTTTACAAAAAGGTTCCTAAACAAGAGGATAAGCTATATCTTTAAACTTTAACCTATTCATGTACAACCAAAAAATTAAAAAAGGATCCAGTCTATCTAAGGCCTTTCACCCCTTTCTTGATCAGCATTGAAAAAGACTGCCTCTAACTCATTTTGATCAAGTGACGAACTAAAAACTTCCAGAATTTTACAATCATCAAGTGATCCAATCATCTCCTGCAATATCCCACATTTTTTTAATCATTTTTTATATTTTAATTATTTTTTAAAAACAAAAAATAATTGTTTTGAATAATTTTGTCAAGAGCTGCAGTAGACTCAAGAGGAAGAAAAATCTTCTGGATGAAGAGGCAACATGTACAAAGATGCTCAAGGACCACCTTTAACAATAAAAGCCATGGCGAGACACTAAGATGTATGCTCCTATAGACGAAAATGCATAAACCACATGCCTGGATTGTCTATCTTAAATTGAATTGTTGCCTATTCTCCCTTTGAAACAACCACTGCATTATTCTCTGAAGGCTCAAAAGGTTATATGAATATATCTTCAAGTTCAGGAAGATTAAGAATACCATGACTAGAAGGAATATATAGGGGCTTGGTTTTCTTAGTCCTTTTGTTTTTGTACACAAAAAATCCAATGCTGTGGAGTTATCAAAAAGCAAATAGAGGTGTTAAAAGGCCTAGCTTCCAGAACAAACATGTCTGAAGAATCAAGAACTTGATTAGAAGTGAGAAGAACAATTTACAGAGAAAATAATAGTATGTTTGTTGAATATCATTCTTTTCCCAGGATCTGAATCACAATGATAACAGAATCAAGAGGGACAATGGAAAACAAGAATTCCAGATAAGTATCTCTCACAACCCCAAGAAATCAGAGAGTCCCAGCTCTCCCTCCCAACCTCTACTCCAAATCCAATCTAACTCTTGCTATTTTCTCTCTTACTACTTATACTCTCTGACTTCTACCTCCCACTTCTGATTCAGTCAGGACACCTAACCAACAAACTGTTAATACGGCTGTTAACAACGACTTAGGGGTCTGCTAAACCTTATTCCTCTGCACTAATCCTTATTATTCCTAACATACAACTTTATAATTGGAGGTCTGCTAACAGATTGCACTGATTGGAACATTTTCTCTGTGTTGCATCAATCTTAACATCAAACAAGGGGTGATTAGCAACATCAAAATACAACTCGTCACTGAGAGTTGCATAGATGATAGATGAAAGTTTTCCCACTCTCAAGTCTCAACATTGTAGGTGGAGATAAACCCAAGAGATGCAGAATTGAATTCGTGACTTTCTCTCACTGTTCTCTAAGTTTTATTAAGTAAAGACAAAGCTTGTTTTGCAAGCTATTAGAGCTGTTAAAATAATATAAAGAATACTAACATAAGTTATTGATACATAACTAAAAAACAATAAAACTAACACAAACATCTGTATATATCTAACATAGATGTAAATATCTTCATACAAATGAAAAGGAACAAAAACATCACTGTCATAGTGGTGCCATGCCCAGATTCCATTGAAATGGCAGGGTTTCTCGTAAGACAGGGGAAATTTGTTGAAAGTTGCCAAATTAACTAACTGCCTTTATTTGAACAAGTGAACAGAGGTCCTAGCAAACCATGTACGGAGTAAGAATTAGAACTGTCGGGTTGACTTTCATACTTCTCCATGCCAATTTTCCTATTCATCATATATTAATATACTTTTGTGCTAATTTAGCATCTGAACACTGCCATGTTTGTATAATACATGGCAGGCACTGTCTAGAGTAACTGCAAGTAATGTTTGTTCAGGAACATAAAGTAAATGAAATGTTTTGATATCCAAGACATCAGAGGAGCAAAATCAGTCAGCAAAAAGTGTTATTTTGGGATAGCAGGATCGATTTCATAGATAATTTCAAAGTCTAAAAGAATACAAGTTAACATCTAGTTTTTACATGCCTTAGTACAACTGATCTGAAAAACTCAACTGAAAAGCAATTCCACCCCCAGTTGCTGATATCATAAGAATAAAAAACCCAACCATAATGAAAGAAAATAAATACCTCTATAAGAGAATAGAAGAATAAATTACAGCCCGAGTAAACCAGCTAACACAAAAAATCGATATCCACATCATATTTATCATCTAACAGAGACTCCGTTCCAGAACCAGAAAAAAACCCCCTCAAATTCCAAATTTTTTCTCCAGATGCACAGTATCTCCAAGCAAGAGCTGAGAAGCATAATACATTTTCAACATTAACTCCAAAAAAAAATCACTCTTTTTCTTTCTTTCTTTCTTTGTTTCTTCTTCTTATTTTTATTATGGTTAAGGTGATACGCCAAGCAATCAGAGGACTGCAATTGTTAGGGAGAGATCCAGTCGTAGAAGAAATTATGCAGTACGTACAGGGATTTTTAGGGGTAAACCTTCCAGGGGGTCGCTCGGACTTGACTCGTGAATTGACGCGTATGACGGAAAGCAGAGAGCTCGACCTGGACAACGGTTCTTACAGGCTTCGTGATCCGCTTCCCGGTCGCGGTGGTGGACGGGGAAGAGGAAGAGGGCGTAGGGAAGCGACTGCGCAGCAAAAAGATGTTGTTAGGGGTATTTTTTTTATTTTCTTAATTTGTCTTTTTCTGAAACTTTTGGGTATTGTTTAAGCTGGATAGTTGTTGGGGTTTAGTTTTCTCCTCCGGTAGGAGAAAACTACTCTCACGTGGCTGATACAAGAAAATAGAAAAAATAAAAATAAAAAATGAGTGAAAAGAAATCTAAGATAAGACTCATTTATGATATGTGTAGGAATGGATCATTTTTTTCCTTATTTTGTTATTTTGTTATGTGAATCTCAACATTCCTATTGCTAAAGGATAGGTCATAATTATTAGTAGAGTTGGAGTTTATTTTGTGTTAATGGATAATTATTTTTATGGTTGATATGTATTATTTAAATTTCTATAAATAGTTCTTACTTGCATTTTTTCGACTGTATTAATGTTGTTCATTGCATTACCAGAAACCATATGAATAAAACAGTAGTTTCATGTACAAAAGTTTAATAAATGATAAAAGCTTAATAAAAATGTTTTATTTTGTGGTACTGTCTGTTGCAGAGCTGTTGATTTGGCACCATGCTTCGCGGGTCGGGTTATAAGAACAACCAAAAATAAAAAAAAAAAAGTAAAATAAAAAAATTGGTGGGGTTGAGCAAAGTTTGGCACCATGTTATCTTGTTTAGATCTAAAACTTTCTCACTCAGCTAAAGTTAACAGCATGGGATTCGCATTTAGTATAATGACCAAATCATTCATGGAAGAACTACATTTGATTTGGGGGTACGGATTTATGTGTTTTTAAGTTTCATTTTATTTTAATGTTCTGTTCTGTTCTCTCTTTCTTTTATTTTATTTCTTTTTACCCTTTTTTTGGGTTTTGAAAACTATCACTTTATTGTTGTGCCGTATTTGGATTACCATGTATAAACATCAGTAACTTAAATGTATTGTTGTGTCTGCAAAGTGATGGTTAGAGTTTTTAGATGTTGGGTGGGTTCTTATATTGTTGAGTAAAATATGTACTCAACAAAAAATATGGAACATATATTAATCTTTTAAAAAAAAATATCTATATTAATCTTTTTCTTTTTGAAGAATTAACGGGGATCTTTTTTGAATTTCTAAAAAATTACAATTTCAAATAACTGGAATTTCATAGAATCACAAATTGACTTTTTTTTTCTTCAAAGGAATTAAAATGAATTTCGTGTTTTTTTGTTAAGGACTCAAAATGATATTTATTCTATTTTTTTTATTTTTTTTTGAATTGTTTCTGTTTGGTTCATCCCTCAAGGTATAGTTTCACTTCAAATAAGATCATTTTTGGAAAGTGTGGTCTGAGGATGGACACTTATGTTTATTTATATGTATTTTTATTGTGG
The DNA here is from genome assembly GCF_033153095.1 of Gastrolobium bilobum. NCBI lineage: Eukaryota > Viridiplantae > Streptophyta > Magnoliopsida > Fabales > Fabaceae > Gastrolobium > Gastrolobium bilobum. The sequence goes on from NW_026899326.1 coordinate 611,253, forward strand.
TACTTCATGAATTTTCATGAGATTTGCATTGTGTGTTTGTGTATAATACTGAGCAAGTTTGGATTAATGTTTTTTCTTTTAATTACCAACTAAAGCTTATTCTATTGATCACTAATTGAGTTGCAGCTGGAAAATCATTGATGTCCAAATTTTATCCTTTAATTTTGTTGCTGCTTGATTTATTTCAGCCATGCATTTTTTCTTTTTTCTCCTGCTTTGCTTTGTTTGCTGTTATTTATTTTAGGTATCTGTTTCTTATATTGAATCAATTTGAGTGGAGTTGGTTTCATAAATCAAATTGTTCCTTTTTTGTTTTACATTTTTTTTTCCAAGAGTTTTGGGTGATTAGTAGTTTGTTTCACCGAATGTTGTAAATCTCCATTATCTTTTGACTCCATTATTTCTTTTTCCTTAGCATACGACTTCTTTGGAAAATCGTGTTGGAACTTTGATGTGAATGTTTCTACCTGTTTAAATATGAAGAATTCGCCTGTTAATTAAGGATATGTGTAAATGGAGGGTTTGAATTGATAGTCATTACTTCCAGGCTATCATGTTTTGATTGTTATTTTATTGAAGCTGGTTCTTGTTATTTGGATCCTATTATGGTTATGTTGAAGTGATTTTGTATGTTCCTTAACCCTTGGCCTGAAAATCTCGTCTTGATTAAAACTCACTTGTTTGTTTACACTGATGCATTTCTTTGCATTTGATGGCAGTATTTGAAATTTTGAACATGATTCTGTTATACCTAATGCTTAATATCTTTTGATTTGATTTTTCCCATGCTAAAAAAAAAATGCTAAAAAGGAATTTCATTTTTTATAAGGGGAAATAGACTCTAATGCAAAGGAGATTTTCTACTGTACATACACCAAAAACCGTGCTTTTATTTTTATTTAAAAAAAAAAAAACAATGGACCCACCATTTATGCTCTTCTGATATAGCCCTTTTTATAATCGTCAACATGGTTGGCTTTTACCCAGGTGGTTGTTTGACAATGAACTTTCGTGTCCAAAATGGCAATGGACTATCAGTAATTAGTGGCTTTTTTATTTTCTTATCATACAAAATAATATTTTTCCATTATATCTCTCACAATTTTTACTTATTAAATTGTTCTACGAGAACTTATTTGAATACTATTTTGTAAAATTAATATGAAAAGAAAAGAAAATTTATAAATGTGTAAAAAATAGCATCGAATATTTTATAATGGAATTTTTTTTTAAAATTTATTAAAAAGTAATACATTTTAATTATTATTTGCTAAAAATTTAGAAGGTTAGAAAATATAAAAAGTTGAGGTAAATATAAATGAAAAAGAAGAAGAAGCCAGAATTGATGTTATTTTTAATTTGATTATGTTTTAGTTTACTTGCTATCAAATCTTAATGGTACTATTTATGAAATTGTTGTCTGACCTTATATTTGATATTATGCCTATTGATTTTTTAATTTGATATATATAATAGTCATGAACTTTTTTAAAAAGAATTATTGGAGATTATTATTTCTACAAAAATTAATATATTTTTTGGACATACTGATTGATAGATTTTAATAAAAATTAATATCATGTGATATATTTGGAAGAATTATATAAATTTTTTATTAAAAGTTATTTTTGTCAAAAATATTTAATTTTATCTTATCTAATATTATACAATGTATTACCAAATACATGAAGTATTATCTTATACAATATCATTTGATAGTATTAAAATTTAATCATACCTTATACAATCAAGTCTTATACTATTAGATCTTTAGGCATGCTTGGTGCATAGTATAGGATAAGGCCTAATTGTACAAAACGTGATTAAATTTTAATATTATCCAGCGTTTGGTATAGTATTGTATAAGATAATATCCTCCAATATTTTAAAAATTAATATATTAAAAAATTATTTTAATATATTAATATTGAAATGATATATTAGTTTTTGAGAATTGTACTTGTAAGGAATATTAATACATCAACCCCTTATGAGGCCTAATCTCACCCCCTTGTACTATTATATTATGCCTTGTCATATCCTATTCACCAAACATGTCCTTTGATCTCATAGATATTATCCCCAATAACAAGAAAATCTTTATCGATTACAATTTTTCTTGTCTTTTATAAGGTGTAAATATATATTTTGAATTTTAAAAAATATTATTTGTGTTGTTTTCATTTTAAAAAAATGTATTTATACTGAATAAAATTTATTGATGAATTGATAATTTTAATAAAATACACTTATTATTTTAATTTATATAAATAAAAACTTTTAAAATTAAAAATAACATAAATGACACATTTTATATTGCAGCATGCCAACCGCTGAAGTTAGGGAAAGGTTAAGCGGGGCATTTGCCATTTATCCCCGTTCAAATTTATGCAAACATTTATTTTAGAATTCATTCTTACGAGAAAAGTAGTACGGTATAAATTTGCTCCCTTGAATATAGCTTTCGAGTTTTGATTCATATTATTTTTTATATACGTATAAAATTTCAGAATAAAATAAATCTGACTATGTATTGATTTGTTTTAAGTTAATATGAATTTTGCATTTTTCGTGCTTTATCACAAACGTAAACTTAAGAATAAGAATGGATCATGTCTTTATTAAATAAGGACTTGTCTTGTAACAAGCGTACAAGGGCAGCAATGCAGGGAAAGAGAGATATCTCAGTGATGAGCTTCTATGGTTTGTCATGGGTGCTCTCTAGAAGTTCTAGATTGTGGGCTTAGTGATATGGTGCCCAATCTTGCTAGGCCTAAGTGGGTATCCAGAACAGAAGCCTCCCAATTTGGTAGCTTGCAGAGTCAGGGTGCCAAGATGTATGTACAGTGTTTCAAGCAGGATACAATGTAACCGATCAGTAATACGTCGCCTTTATGTCTAGTTTGTTTGTTGTCATCCAGTATGAATTGTTTGGTTGGCAATGCTTGAGCACTTCAAGAGAATCTTCTATTATGGCTTGCAATTGTTTGTGTTGAACTTGTGTTGACAATCGTAATAAAAATGTCTTGATCATCTGATAAATTAAAGTCGACAGAATTGCAGATCCGAGCTTCGTGAGAAAATAACGTTGTAGATGAAAGCTTCTGGAGATGATAGTATGTTCCAAAATAGAAAGGTGATGGATATTCTGATGATAAATATATATATAGTCCCTTCTTCAACAATAAAATTCGTTGGTGATATGAATATATGATAAATAATGCCCATGTTGAATCAAGCAGCCTGAAGATTTTAACAGCTGGAATAAATATGTCCTGACCGTCTGATAATAATAAAATAATGTTGTAGATGAAAGCTTCTGGAGAGGATAATGTATTCCAAGAGAAAGAGATGATGGAGATCCTGGTGATAAATATATATATATTTCATTCTTCAGCAATAAAACTCGTTGGTGATAAATAATGTATGATAAATAATACCAAGTGACTTGGGTCTTTGATGTCTAGTTGCTCATATATGTTGCTATAATCATGACCTGCAATAGCTAAAACAATAACATTTAAATGACAGTAAAAATATGCCTAGATGGGACGTTGGTCATCTAGGACTTTGGCCGAGGGGTAACACATCCCGAACTTTGTTTGCTCTAAGAACCTGCACCGTTAAATTAGGAATTTAATTAATTTAATTATGAGCTAAGAGATAAATTATATAATTGACCTTGAATAATTATGAATGAGCTTAAATAATTATAGTAAGTGATTAATAATGTTGAAAGTCGCTTTTCTGACGAAAAGTGCAGATACCGATTATGCTTCACGGTATAAATGCGTACCGATGAAGTATCCTGAAAAATAATAAAAAGTATGTATATATTACTAGAATAATATCTAGGACTAGTATGTCACGTTTGGAGTCAAAATAATGAGAACTGGTGTCGGAACTAATACCGACAGCGAGAAAACGCGTACCGGAAAAGTGTTGCGAAAAAATAAAATAAAAATATAAAAATTTCTAGGTTAAAAATCTAAAATTTTAGAGTTAAAGGAGGAGCAGAACTAATTAATCTAATACTGCTAGTTTAACTTAAGTGACAATATAAATAGAAAAGGGAAGCAAAACCCTAGGTTTTTTTTTAAGAAACTCAGCAGCTGATTGTGGCTTCCATTTGGGGTTTTCTTGGGGACTTGGCTTTTTCTCTTTGAAAGACTCCAAAGTTTTCATTTTCTCCTCCTCTCCTCCATTGAAACATCTCTCAACCATTAAAGCTCTAGTCTTGTTGAAGGAGAACCCATTGTTAAAGGATTTGGGTGCCTTCTCAATCTCTAAAGCTTCCATTTTTATGTTCTAAAAAGAAACTAAGATAAACTTAACTATCCCTTTTGTAAATCCATAATTTTGGTTATAATCCTTGTTATATGTTACTGTTGATTCAGAACCCATTCTAATTTTAAAATGATTCGCATATGTTACTGTTATATGCGCGCTATCTGTAGATGGCCATTGTTTTGTCACTTTTGTTTTATCGATTTGTGTGAATTCAAAATAAAATTCTGCACCTTTTGTACAAGAAATCGTTCACTGTTACTCAATGTGTATAATGCTTTTCTGGATCCACGATGTCCAAGTTGTTTATATATATATGAATCCAGGGTCCAGGGAGCCAAGTATTAAAAAGTATGTTTCCGTTAGAAAATTAGAAATATGTACTTTCGTTTATCTCCAGGAGCTGCCTTCGTCTTTTCGTTTTACACTCTCGATCTTGTCTGTTGATTCCACTTATATCTAAGGGTTCAAATTTTTTAGCAATGTGAGCCATTAGATACAAGTGGATCAATGGTCAAGATTGAGTGTAAGACTTCTAACTCTTGTGTAAGAATATTCTGCCCCTATATATATATATATATATATATATATATATATATATATATATGGGGCAGGATCATCTTACACTAGTGTAAGATTTTTACTCTTACACTCCATCTGAACCGTGCATTGCACTTTAATCCAACGGCCACGACTTCAAAAAAAATAGTAGGCACGTGACTCCAACTGTCATCTTTACCTCATTCTTCTTCTTTGAACTTCTCCATTTCTGCTCATTTTTTTCTTTTCTCATTGACGTTACAACTTCTGAACGAAACATACTCACTTCTTGGTACCATGGCAACTGGAACCATCTCTCCTCTCTTCTGGAGTTGGAGACTCGCGTGAATTCTTCGCATTTACCGTCGTTACCCAGCGAATGAATCTCGCTCTACAAATTCTTTTGACTTATGCTTTTGGTTGTAAATCTCAGAGTGAATGTGATTTTTTTCACCCTAACAACAAGAAATTCTTTTTTTTTCTTTTATTCATGTTGCAAGAATCTATGTGATGAGGTTTGGGTTGAAGATTTATAATATTTATTTATTTTTATTATTTTTCTTGCATAGACTGGATTTTTGGTGTTGGGAAGGTTTAATGTTTTCTTTTTTTTCTCTCTTAATAATAATGGTTTCGTTTTTGTTTAAGCTGTGAATTTTAAGTCATGGGAGGGGGAAATGGTTTTTTTTTTCTTTGAAATTTTATGGTATAACATCAATTGAATCTTTTGAGGTTACTGGTACTGTTAGTCTGTAATATCAATTTGGGATGGATCAAGATAACGTGAAAACATGTTACCCTTTTTTACTGGTATACTTCAATTTTATCTACTATGCCATTAAGTGCTTAAAGTCTACTATATTAAACGTCGTTCCTATTGTTTTACCCTCTGATGTCGGTGAAGATAATCACAAGCAGCTTATAAATGCGATTTTTTTCTCTCTTAGTACCCTTTTTAGCATTATTGTTATTTTTTTATATAATAAAAACATTGGAATGTTGCTTTAATTTAATGGAAAAATTTTGTGCCACTTGTTACAGGGAAGATGCATGAAGCTTATAGGTACATTTTCTGCAACTAATTTAAGGGGATGATACTGTAATCGGCCAAGTTGTTATGATAGGATTATGCTTGTTTGCATTTTAAATTGTGGATAAGTCTTCCATTTTATCTTTTGTAATATTCACGTGTATATATGACATTCCTTTGTATGGTGACAAATGATGAATAACAAATACCATTTCTAATAATACCTCTAAAAGGGAACTTGTGACCTGCTATGCTGAATCACCTTTATCTAAGGTGATTGACAAGGCAGATGTTCATCGGGTTTGCTCGTTGGGATTGTGTCTCTCACAGACGTTATTAGAGTTATAAGGCGTTCTCTACTATCAGATTCAGATGATCAGTGAGAAGCACAATTTTGTGCCAAGGTGGACAAAAGAAAGATATTGATGATGTAAACATCCTCACATATGTTGAATAAAATTGGTTGTCATACAAATTGCACGAAATGGTTGTTTACACTTTATACATAAATTAGAAAACATATTTGTTTTAGACAAAAGAAACTGAATTTCTTATGACAAACGAATTGCAGTACGGGTATACTAGGAACCTTCCATCAATATGATATATGTAACATAAAAGACCATCATCTTAGCCTTCTTCTTCTGGGCGTAGTTGAAAATCATCTTAAAACCTCAGTTCTTCTTCTTCTCCTATGTGTTGTCTCTGAGCCTAAAACAACAATTGTGTCAACATTCATACTCGAAGGAGGCACAGAAGCTGCGGCTGCAGAATTGGTTGCAGCAACATATCGAGCAAGACTCTCTAACAAATTTGTAGCAGCATCACTAAAAGTTGAATTTCTATTAACAACACGAGGATTTGACTGCCTGCTTCCACCTACCTGGTGATCATGCATATACGATTCAAAGTCCTTAACTAATCTTTATGCAGAATACATTGCAAAATTTAATCCAAAGTACAAATCCAACTCCAACAAGAGAGAGCCTCATTCCTAAAACAAAACCCATATACAGTGTCCTTGTTGTGGCAACAATCACCTTGTTATAGTCTTTCTTAGCAAAGGAACTAGCTAGAATAGTCTGTGAGCCATAAAATACGCATGATGTGAATTCTTAGAAAGATTTTGAGAAGTTAAATGTATAAGGTACATCACAGTTCTAATCAGTCCTCGCAGACTTCTTCTTCAAAATTTCTAAAGGGGCACTTGTGGAGAGGTTGGCATACAGAAGTGGTGTGGGAACATATATGTTTAGATAGAGAGCTTCTTTGCTTCAGGGAAGAACATGAAAACAAATGGTAAGTTTCAATGGGAAGCTGTAGATTCAACGGAAAAAAATAAAAATCATTTCCCCCTACCCGTGACTTATAATTAACAACTTAAACAAAAATGAAGTTATCATTATCCAGAGGAAAAAAAAAACCAAATAAACTCTTTGCAACATAAAAAATCCAGTCTATACAAAAAAATATATTATAAATCTTCAACCGAAACCTCATCTCATAGATTCCTGCATCATGAATAAAGGAGAAAAATAACAAGCACCTCCCTTTTTTTCCTTAGACTTTCTCGTTGATTTGATTTCTAACTTCTAAATTTTTAAACAAAGCATGGAAATAGAAAAGGGAAAAACTCAAAATACTTCTCCTTTGAAATTTCTACAGGGTCACTGGTAGAGAGGTTGAGGTAGAAGAGTGGTGTGGGAACTGCTTCAACTGTGAAAACGGAAAAAAGAAAAGAAAAGAAAGTAGGTATGCTTCGTTCAGAAGTTGTAACGTCAATGAGAAAAGAAAGAAATGAGCGGAAATGGAGAAGTTCAGAGAAGAACGAGGTAAAGATGACAGTTGGAGTCACGTGCCTACTATTCTTTTTGAAGTCGTGGCCGTTGGATTAAAGTGCAATGGATGGTTCAGATGGGGTGTAAGAGTAAAAATCTTACACTGGTGTAAGTTGATCCTGCCCCTATATATATATATTGGGAATTAAAAATTAATTAATGGGTGAGACCTAATAAATCTTAATCGTTAGATGTAGAAAATCAATGATTAAGATTTGGTGTAAGATTTATTATTCTTACACCGGTGTAAGATGATCCTGCCTTATATATATATATATATATGGTTACAGGGAGTCGTTAGTCAATGCTAACCAGGGAGTCAGAATCGTTAAAAAGAAAAGCATGCTTACTTTTATAATGGTCAATGTATTCATATATATATATATATATATATATATATATATATATATAGGCTCTTTGACCAATTAGGGATTTATCCTATTTAAATATATCAATTTGGTATCTGGTGGAGAGAAATTACTGTTTAGGGTCTTTAAAAACCCTAGCGCCTCTAAATCTCGCACCTAGCCCCCTACGACACTCATTTAAATTTATAAATTTTTATCTTTTTTGAACCCAGTGTCGCCCACATACCCTTGCGGCACTCATTTAAAAATAACTTTTTTTGTGTAACTCAGTGTTGCCCCTGCTAGTAAACGGCACTCAATAATTTTTTTTTACATTCAAGTGCTGCCCCCCACGCCCAGGGAACTCAGTCCTCCCCAGCCTTGTGCGTGCTCCCTCATCCTTCTCTTTCACCCAAATTTTCACCGACTGTGATTCCTCCTCTCTTCTCTTTGAATAATCTTTTTCACCGGTTTTTTATATGAATAGTGTACTAAACAAGCCTAGCATTCTTTTAGATAGATTTGTGTCTCACCTATATTAGAAAGCATGTTCATCTAAGGCAAAATGATTACCTCTTGAAACTTAAGGTAGATATATTGCGTACAGATACAACAGAAAACTTGGCTGATACAATCAATGTAACACCTCTTGTTGCTGTAAGAAATAAACCAAGAATTTTTTATTTTTTGGGTCTAAGTACAGAGCAACAAAGTTCATGCATAAATATTTGATCCAATTTTTGTTTTCCAATCATCCAAAGTTTGGCTAGGAGTTACAAGATAACAATATATACATTTGCTAGAAGCATAATGGAACTAGGTTTTGACTAATAAGATTATCTCAGTTTCCCACACATTTGAACACATCCTTACTGTAAAATTCTGAGTTTGCATGCAAATCATAGGTCTTGAACTTACCCAAAATGTCTACTGCAATAAAGGTTACAACATAAGTCATGTTCAAGGAGACTGACAGCAAAAAAAGAAGAAGGGGAAAGTTCAAATGTTCTTAATTCATTTTTAATTTATCTGCTCACGAGCATTTTCTGCTTGCTCTGTGAAATCCGAGGCATAACTTCCCTCACTCTTTATACATACAAGATGAACATGACTTGGACCAGAAGATGGATTAGAAGCCACGGATAGGGGCCGCCAATCAAAAAATTAAAACATCCTTAATTTTAAATGAGTGCCGTTGGGGGTGTTGGGCGACACTTTCAAAAAAAGGAATTACTATCGATGGGGGTGGGGGCGGCACTGTGTCCAAAAATAATATCACAAGAGTGTCGTAGGGGACTGTGTGCATCATTTGGAGTCGTTGGGTCCCCCTGCGGCACTTAAAGACCCCAACCAATAATTTCTTCCATCCAGATACCAAATTCGTAAATTTAAATAGCAAAAGTCCAACACCGGTCAAAGAGCCTATATATATATATTGTTACAGGGAGTCGTTAGTTGGAAAACGTTATATATATATATATATATATATATATATATATATATATATTTATAAGATAATAATTATCTAAAATTAAATAAGTTAAATGATATGTTTTAGAAAGGATCTCCAAGTTCGAAATGAAAAAGAAAATAATATCCGATTTCTTTAGAATTTTAGAATATGTATATTGATATTATGATGGTCATTGAACCATATTTGTGAGTGTATTGGATTCTATTTGTGGTGTGGACCCTTGTGATACCGAGTGCAAGTCAGAGGGGCATACGGGTACAAGTAAGCTTCTGATCCTTGGACTGTTCCTCTGTTTGTTCCACCAACCTCCATGGGAGGGTGGTTTATGTGCATGGTATGCTCTGGTGAAAATGATATATATACTAATATTTTCCTGAGATTGTGGATATGTCTGTTGATTTAATGCATGGATGTGATGTTAGTACTTGTACGATCAGGCTGCAACCCTGGTGTGCAAGACATGAGGCAGCATCCCTCATGTTTGGTAGGTAGCAGACGTGCATAAACCCAATCATGTTCCCTGGCCAGTCGAGCCACATATGCATACATCACATACATGAGATATTATTATTGTTGATGAGTTATTATTGTTGAGATATTACTGTGGAATATGGAGTATTGCTAATTGAATGAATTGTTATAATATGCCCATGCATTTTATCTGTTTTGAATTTATTATATACATGTAAGTGAGCTTGGGGCGGAAAAGTCCTTGAGGACCCCTTGTCTTACTGAGGTTTTTTTTTTTTTAAATCTCACCCCGTCTGGGGCACATTTTCAAGTTCAGATAGTTATATGGAGGACCCTAGAGGCAAGAGGCCAGAGATATTTAGTTGATAGTATGCTTGCATGGAGATTTACTTTGTTTTATGTATATGACTTCTTAGTATATGGATGTCTTAGAGACAATCTTTTGATTAGATTAGGACATAAGTGGACCTTTTTATATTGTCGCAAATAAATAATAAGCACTCTTTATCATGTTTCATATTTTGTCTCGATATTATTAATATTATATGAGTAACTGGATAAACCTTTTGGAATAGAATATGTATCTCTTGAGTATCTGTGATGAGATCACGATCATGAGGATTCAAGGATACCAGATGTTTATTCCTAATTTTATGTTCCTAGTCTAGAGACACTGAGAATGGGGATCAGTAATCTCGGGTAAGACTAGCACGACTTATCTACTTGTATTCAGATACAAGGTAAAGACCTCATGAGCTACAGATATGAAGATGTTTTAGCTAAAGTCGTGGGTGGACCTATAAGGGTATAGCTCGCACTGAACAGACCCACAAAGAGACTCTATGAGAAAATCTCACAAATAGTATCATTAGAGCAGTCTCTTAATATTTGGGTATGTCTTTCCTTAGACCAGAAGTTTTCACCTAGACTGTGTTCTGGAAGGCATGCTTTAATTGTATACCTCGTCTGCCGGAAACATGGAGACTCATAGGTATACTTTTGGGCATGTCCTGAAAGAGCACATGCCTAGGGTGATAAGTTGAAAGAATTCGTCAAATCTCTGTGAGGGATTAGCTTATCTGTAAACCAGAGAAATCGGGATGACATTTACAGGACTCGGGAATCTATGCATAGTAAAAGAGATCATAAGATGATCTGCCTTTAGAGTCAGTAAATTGAAGATTCTCTATTTCGAATTAAAGCTTACCTTAAACTGCAAGGGTTAATACGTATCCTCACCCTAGGTTTAAAGGGAAGGTAACCGAAACGAAAGGAAATACATACGGTAACCAAATATATGCAATAGGATGATCATGTCATTAACCTAACTAGCTCTGGGGCAACAAAGCATTGCTAGTGCTTTGTGTTGTCATTAAATGGGTTGTGGGCTTGTTGGGCCCAAGCCCATTTATGTCGGTGGCTATGTTGGGCCTAATGGGTCACACACTAACACCTTATTGTCTTGATGAATATAACATTAAAGGTATTGGGCCTAATAAAGGTTGTTAGCCCAAGAAGAAGTTTGGAAGCCCACCTAAGAGGGAAAGGGTGCATGGTATATGTAATTGACTTGGATGGTCCAAGACATTATTAATTAATTTAATTAGTTAAATTAATTATCAAATATTTAAAATTTGAATTTGAATTTTGAATTTAAATGTATGAATTCTAATTTGAATTGGCTATGAAAAGTTGTTTCATAACAAAAGGATAAGATAAGATCTTGTTGGAACAAATCCCAAGTATCAAGAGGAGATATTTGGGCATCATCCAAGGTTGATTTTGGGGTCTTATGATGGTCATATGATCAACCAAATAAGCTCCAATCAGATTTGGTTGGTTGAGAGAATAAGTGAGTGAGTTGGTTCAAATTTGAATGCAACTACTCAATGTATTTGGACTCTTTTTGGGCTAAATAAGGGCGCACCATAAGGCTGGCCATATGATGGTTATTAAGTCAGATTTTTGACTAGGTATAGACTTAGTCTCATGAGGATATGATAGGAGATTGTTGGCTAGATTTGAATTGCAACAACTCCACTTATTCCTCCACCATTGGGCGCTACATAGGTCAGATTTTTGGGACAAAAATCTGATTCAATTCAATCAATCTCTCATCTTGAAGTGTGCTTCCTTTTGTGAGGTTCTCTTTAGGGTTTTTCGAAAATTACCTAGCCTTTTCTCATAGAATCCATGCGCCACTTTGTGAGTTTTTCATGCTGAAAAATTCACTCATCTAAATACATTAACCTTGCCTCCTTCTTCTCCTATTGGGACGCCTAAAGTGCCTTTCTTGTGGTGTTCGTTTAGTGGCTTTTCAAGAAGGTTTCTTGCATCTTGACGTAGGGTGGTGTGGATCAACGTTAGAGGGTTTGAACCTTCAAACCTAACACTGATCATCTTGGAGTTTTGAATCACGAACTAGGTACATCATACTATCTTAAAGTATGTATCTTGATTAACATGTGTGATTCCGCTTTGCAATTTTTTTTTTTCATCCTCACATGCCAACGGCCTTCAAGGCCATTGTCTTTCATGACTTATGCTGAGACTTGATGCTGTTACGTTTTAATCAGACTTGGTTATTTATATTTGTGTGAGCAGGGGGATTGTCCCTGCCACTTGAGATAGTATTTTATGTTGAGACTTGAGTTATGTAATAATGTATCAGTACATTGTCATGGCTACTTGATGTAGTACTATGACTTGGTATTTTTATATTATTTGAGGTTATACAGTACATGAGCTGGCATTACATACAGGTTTAGTACTAAAGTTACTTTTTATACATTGAGGTTTAATATTGAGATAATTGCACAGGATATATTCATAATTGAATTAGTAAGCTTCCGCACAATGTTTTAATTAATTAAGCAGGTTTTAATTTACCATATGTATGATAATACACCGAGTGCACACGGGGTGTTTTATTTTATGGTATCAGAGCAAGGCCTCTCTTCTAGTACGGTGTGGTTCGAGGACGAACCAGGCGGAAGCTGGTGGGCTTGTAACATCTCGAGCGCTAACGAGGGCGGGGAGTGATCGCCGGTGCAAAGAGGCATGAACAAGGAGCGGCTCCTGACAGGCTTCCAGCGGGGGGTTACATGCATGAATGAATCGAATCGACACCCGAAAGAGAAGGATTCCAAAGACTATGCAGGTATGAGGCTTCACAGTTTGAGATAGCTTATAAGAATTAATTGGTACTACCTATACTAACAAGATGCATTTACTTTTTGGTATGCCGGAACGGAAGAACTCCATAGTTAAGCGTGCTTGACTTGAAGCAATTCTGGGATGGGTGACCTCCTGTGAAGTTTTCCCAAGAAGTGTGCGAGTGAGGAAAAAACACACTGAAAAGTTTCATGTTAGTATGTGGGGATAGTTGTTAATTCTAGAAGCAGCCGGATGTTACATTTGCCGAGGGGCAACACATCTGGAACTTTATTTGCTTGGATGGAAAAGCATCATCAAGGACTTTGTTTGCATGACATTTTTGTCCCGAGCTACCAGTCTTCAAATATAGAGATATGTTTTTGTCCTGAGCTACCAGTCTTCATTATATACCAGGAGTGAGAACCATCCCGGTCTTCATTGAAGGTTTGTAATGGTGCCCAATAATTATGAGAGCAGCAAATTTGCAAGAGGACTGTGTCTGTTAATTATTAGGCAACTCATAAGAAATATATAATCAAATGAGAGGATATAGAACGAACAAAAAGAATCATATATAAGGCGAGATGTTATTGCCGTATGCTGAAAATATAACCTGATAGTGTGAGTCTTACTAGACACTTTGGTGTGTAGATGCTGGTTAGACAACTTTGAGTAAGTTGATAAATGCTTGTCTTCTTGTTGGGAAGGCGGAAGGGCATGTCTTGTTGAACGGGCGGAAGGGCAGGTCTTCTTGTTGAGAAGGTGTAATGTAAGGGCTAGTCTTCCAATTGAGCAGCCGGAAGCAACGCGAAAGGCTGGTCTTTAATAAACTTTTAATTTCCAGAATTAAAACTTGATTGGGTCTCACATGATTGTGTGCAAATTCAGTTATTAGAGACGCCATCGAAATAATAGAAATGAAAGTAATTTAATAAATAATGAGGTGAAAACAAACTCCACGAGCCCACCATTATTAAAACAATTTATAGCTTTGGCATTTAGGGTCAGTAATGGATTAAGTGACTCTTTGGATTCTCTCTTTTTTAAGTTAGAAGCTATTTATAAGCATAAGTTAGGTCAAACAAGTCTTGGGAAAAACTCTTATAATGAAAAGCTATTTTTTTTATAATGAATAAAAAAGCTGAAAACTAAAAGCTCCTAAGAGAAGTTTTTTTTTCAGTTTTTCTTGAATTGTGTGTTTTTTTAGAATGAAGAGTGATAAAGATAGAGAGATATAATCTTCTTGAAATATGTGCTTTTAAGTAAATTTTAAGCTAAATTTTTTATATAATTTCCAAACAACTTTTAGCTTCTTTTTTTAAGTTTATTTTTTTTAATTTTAACTAACTTCTAACTTAAAAATAAGAGGATAGAAGAAGTTTGCAAAATGAACATATCCAGAGAAAGACGTTGAAAGGTGTGCTCGGGAAGCTAACTTGCCAAAGTGTGGTCCAGTAAATAGTCACCACGTGTCATTGAAATTTCACAAAATAGAAACAAAGAAGTATGTCTTGTTACGGCCTTAGCAAATGATGATGATTTTCGATCGCGAATGACCACTCAAAGCCAGAGTTGCGCAAACAGGTTGGAACGGTTCGAGCTGGTAGAGTTGCAGCGTCGTCCCCGGCGATGGAAGACTGAATGGGTACTCTAATGTTGGGTTGTTGTTGGCTGAGAAGAACAACCAGTGGATCCCTTTCGCTGATGGATCATTGGATCTGTGTGAGGCGAGAAGGATTGTTGTGCTGTTGAGGTTGCAATGTGTTGCATGAGGAAATGTCCCAAAGGTAGATGTAGAAGGTACAGGTTGATCGCTGAAGCTTGATGACTGGCCGAGTAACTTGATAGTTGGCCGACCAGGAAAAATGGTGCTTGATCGGCCAAAGATGATGGGGTTGACCGAAAGTTGAAGCAAGATTATCGATTTCGCCGTTCTATGCAGATGTGGTTGGTGGGTACTACCGGGAGCGTCTTTGGCTGGAGCATAAGGTTGTAGGTTTTAAATCTCTAATCGCACTCAGCTTGGTTGACTTTTCTTTTCTGGTCAGTTCTTCTAGTTTGGTTCTGGTTCTGATTTTCTTTAGGTAGCTTCTGGTTTTTCAGTTCTGATTCTGGTTGTCTCTTTGCTTTTCTGATCTGGTTTTTCTGATCTTCAAGCTCCTAGTTCTGATTCTGGTATTCTTATTTGGTTTGTCTGATGTGGTTGTTGGTTGCATCTCTTTAGTTTTCTTTCTTGTCCTTGTTAGTCTGGTCTTTCTTTTTCTTTCTGTAGATTTGGGTTCTCTGGCTTCTTTCAGAGCATAAAAGAAAGGGTTTGACCCTAAACTTGTGGTTGAGAAGATAAACGCGGAGAAGGTATATACAGAAAGCTTTTTCCATATTTGGGTGGGAATAGGAATTTGTAGTTTCGCACAGACGTCGCCAATGCATCACGGGGGTACATAGATGTGTCACATAGAGGGTAAAGTATGTTAATATAGGAGTGCTCAAGGTGGCAATGGAAGAGACCAAAGCGTCGTAGAGGCTTCCCATGGTGTGCATAAGAGGATGTGTGTGTGGCCAAGATGGCTCTGCCAAGGGGTAGAGTAACAACATAGGTATATAGTAGAGAAGAAGATCCCCCCTCCATGTGTAAGGGGATATTTTGAGAGGAGAGCCAATTCCAGCATGTGGGAATGGGGAGTGAACTGGTCAGTCCCATGAGCTGTCTCATCAAGCCATGTCTTGTCTTGAGACAAGACATGCTGCCTACTGTCAGTGTACAGGGACAACAGTGCAGGGAAAGACAGATGTCCCAGTGGAGAGCCTCTATGGCTTGTCATTGGTGCCCTCTAGAAGGTTCTAGATTGTGGACTTAGTGATATGGGGCTCAATCTTGCTAGGCCTAAGTGGGTATCCAGAACAAAATGAAATTGGTTTTGTAATTAAAACTGGATTAACAAATGGAACTAAAATGGTTAAGTAACAAATATCAACAATGAAAAGATTCTCGAATTCTCAATTCATGGACTTCCCTAAAGCAATTCACATCCCTGCATTTTTTCACTTTTAAGGCCTTTCATCACATAATTTGAATTACTAAAGCTATTTCGCTGGAATTTCCCAATTCCAGTTTTAATCCCCAAAAGGATCATTTCCCAGGGTCTTTTGATTCTTTATACAAAAAATGTCAAATTCTTCATTTGGTTATCCCTTACCTAAAAGGTTCAATTACTTTCATCACAGAATATAATGCATTCACTTGATTTCTCTATCACAACTCATGCAAGAATGTTCAAGAATATTTCCCAAGATTTCTTGAAACTAAGAGAGTTGCTAATCAAATGAGATAAAAGAAAGTCTCACAATGTTCTGAAAATAAATGGGTTTATCCACTCATCTTGAATTCCAGTAAAGAGAAAATTAGCAAGCCATGCTATCAGTGAATGAAACTAAAAATTCTGAAATAGAAAATAACACGCATTACCAACTTAGAAAGAAAAGAGTTTAGGTATACACCAGTATCTATAATTACAATGTTCAGAAAAATAGAAAACTTAGACTTGGAAAATGTAGAAACAGAGTTTGCATGTAGCTGAGTCTTGGATCCCTCCAAGAAAGGAGTTTCACGCTTGCTCTTGTTACCAGAACTCGAAGAACAAAGCTAGAACTTAACAAAATATTCAAGAACTCAAAACAAACTTCTGGAATTGAAAACTAAAAACTAACGAAGAAGAGTTGCAAAGTGTATATCTCTGTATCTAAGACTCCTATTTAACTAAAAACCAAAGCATTTCTCAGCCATCCATTATTTTTTTCTTTGATCCAACAGTCCATATTTCCTCAACTCTCACTAATCTGCCCATGTGACTTTTGCCTGCAACATAAAGCCAAAATAGTTAGCAAAAACTACAAAATTTGCCATCCAATTGGCCATATACCACTATGCGCTTTTTCTTAGTATGCTAGGCCAGCCTAAGAGATTCTAAGGCCGATTTTTTGAATTGAAGTTTGAGACATTAAACGAGCTTTTATACAAGGCAAAACTTAGTTCCAACAATCAATTTTAGACATGTAAGCCACACCTTCACGAACCGAGCCAAAGATCCCTAATTCGTTTAACATTGCTAGTGTAGATGGGACCATCAAACCATTCACGCAGATTGAGTTAGCAGGACTAACTCATTGGCTCAGGTGGTGTAACATCCCGAGCGCTGACGAGGGCAGGAAGTGATCGCCGGTGCGAAAGGGCATGGACAAGGAACGACTCCTGGCAGGCTTCCAGCGACGGGGGTACATGAATGAATTGAATTAATACCCGAAAGAGAGGGATTCCAGAGACTGTGCTGGTATGGGACGGTACAGTTGGGAATAACTTATAAGAATTAATTGGTACTACCTATACTAACAAAATGCATCTACTTTTCAGTAGCCCGAAACGGAAGAACTCCATAGTTAAGCGCGCTTGACTTGGGGCAATTATGGGATGGGTGACCTCCTGGGAAGTTTTCTCGGGAAGTGTGCGAGTGAGGAAAAAGCACGCTGAAAAGTCTCGTGTTAGTGTGTGGAGACAGTCGTTGATCCTTGCAAGTTGCCAGGCGTTACAAGTGGTATCAGAGTAGGGCCTCTCTTTCAGTACGGTGTGGTTCGAGGACGAACCAGGCAGAAGCTGGTGGGCATGTAACATCACGGGCGCTGCCGAGGGCGGGGAGTGATCGTCGGTGCAAAAGGGCATGGACAAGGAGCGGCTCTTGGCAGGCTTCCAGCGACGGGGGTACATGAATGAATCGAATCAACACCCGAAAGAGAGGAATTTCAGAGACTATGCTGGTACAGGACGGTAAAGTTGAGAATAACTTATAAGAATTAATTGATACTACCTATACTAAAAAGATGCATCTACTTTTCGGTAGCCCAGAACGGAAGAACTTCGTAGTTAAGCGTGTTTGACTTGGGGCAATTCTGGAATGGGTGACCTCCTGGGAAGTTTTCACGGGAAGTGTGCGAGTGAGGACAAAGCACGCTGAAAAGTCTCGTGTTAATAGTTGATTCTTGCAAGTTGTCAGGCGTTACAGGTGGCAAAAAAAAATGGTCTCATTAGTGAGGTTATTTAACGGGACTTAAACATAACGAATCAAAATATTTTTTCCCCAAAACGTGGCATTTTGATTTTTATCCCATCTTATGAAAAGTTATTAATCATTTTTGAATAGTCAATTCAATAAATGAAATATGATTATAAGTAATTTTGTTGTTAATAAAATTATATAATACCTCCCTCTAATTAAAATTGGATCAATTTTAATAGTTTTAACTTTTTCCACCCTTTAAATTATTTTTACAAGGACCTTAAGAATCTATATATAATCTGTATTATTTGTATTCCATTTTGCCCCCTTTTATTACCCTTATTTTTTGAATTCCTTTACATTACTTGCAATGAAAGATTTCACAAGCACACAAACATAGTGCTTTTTGGCGAAAATATAAGCAGTGAGCAGATACAATAAATTTTCCACTTAGTAATACTCTTCAAATATTGCACCTGACTCAAGGTCTGAATGGAACAGATCAAAACTTCACATTCACCTCACACAGTAACCATCATTTTTCTTTCAAGATACTCTCTCAATGGATCTATTCTGACAGTGACAGGCTTTGGGAGGTTCAGTTCTTTGCCTGTTATAAGAGGTAGCATTTCAGGAGCCAAACTGTTGTTTATTTGGGCATGCTCAGCTAGTTCATTTTCCATAGAGGCCTTAGCAATTTTGGTGATGAAACCCAACAGAATTACTGCATATAGTCAAAAAAGAGAAATTACTAAGCATCAGACCAAAATTGGTTAATACAATCAACTATCATCAAAGAATATGTACTTTCTCAACTTTGCAATATCATGATTACAATTTTGAGAACCTTCAAGTCCTTTTATAAAGTAGCATTATTCTCTCTCTTTTTTAATGCATGAGAGACCATTCTCCTCAAGTGTACAGGATCAAAGTCATGATGATGTACAAAAGAAACTGAATTGAAAACCAATAGCAAAGAAAATGAACACTTGAAGAGAGACAAAATCAAAGACTACATATTAAGAAAAATTACCAGATATTCCAAAGCCAAATAACAAAAATACTTGCAGTGCAACACTTATATTAGACGTGAACAAGGAGCAATAACAGCATTCAAGTAGGTTTAGATTTTTAGCTCTGTAGAAACTAAAATTGAAATTATGCAAGAAACTAAAATGCAATGAGATTTATCTTAAGAATAGAAACAAAAATAAATATGTTTCCCACATTACACTCAGTAATCACTTTGACTAGTATGACAAAAGTAAATAGAAGGCTTCAGGTTACCCATTGAGTTGTTGAAACTTCATTCCATCCATGTGTACTCTCTGAAAGACCCTTGAAGGTTGTGCCACCATATGCTACAGCAAATGAGATTGGCTGTCATATGAAATGTAAATAACTCATCAGCTCCACATTTCATTTTACTATGGTCAGTTAGTTAATTTAGTAAGGGATATGGACATGAAAGATAAAAGGAAAAGTGAAGGCAAACTTAGGCATATTTAGTTAAGGTTTTTGTTTTTGTCATGTTACATTTCACTGTTGCCTCGTCCTTATCATATTGATACTTTGTTATTCTAGTCTCAACAACCTGAAACAACAACAACTATTTAGAATTTTGTCTATTTGTTGGCAATTTATTCTGTTTTACTGTTTTATTGTTTTAACACTATATTTTTAACTATTTTAATAATTATTTAAACTCTTTTTAGCCATAAAAACATAGTGTCTTGGACACTTATCAAAACATTCCCAGATTTACTCATTGCTGTCCTCAGCAATGAATTGAATTAAAAACATGGAATAATGTAAGCATGCTTAATATAAACTAGGCAATACATCAATTTACGAATGATCAGACTTAGACAAAAAAATAATAGGATTTTAAGAACAAACAATTAACTAAGCAGACTTGAAAGTAAGCAAGTTATAAAATCAAAGTATGAGTTAAGTCAATTAAGCATAAACACTGAGTTTTAACACATCCCTCACTAGATATATCAAGTCACTCATCACTAATCTGTCTAAGGGTAAGTGTTTCACTCAAATTTTCACTGTATCAATATTTTCATAAGCTTGATAATATTCTCACTTTCCATAATTAATTCACATGCACAAAGATCAAGAGGTCTTTATTCAGGTTGTAATGAGGCTGGGCTGAAGGTAAGATAAATAAGGAAAAACTAGCTAAAACAATGAAATACAAAAAGATCATGGTAGAGTGTAAACACTCAAACAATAATCATTTTTCTTCTTTCTTCCTTCCTTTTTCTTTTTCAGCACTTTTATTTCTTTTCTTTTTCAACCTCCAATACTTTTCTCGTTTTCATTTTCATTTTACAACACTTTTATTTGCATAGAAACAATAAATATTTTTATTTTTCACCATTTTTCAACCTTTGTTTTTGCTCTATTCACCTAACTTCCTTTTTCACCACTTTGAATTACATGACAAAGTACTCATGTTTACACCCTACCATGAAATTTATATAATCCAATCGAGGTAGATGTGTATGTAGAGTGGCTAATTAAGATGTCAGGTATTAAGAACATAAAAGGCTTAAGCTCAAGGGGCTAAACAAAGGATATCATAATGATTGGCTTTTTGGCTAACTAGTTAAAACAATAAAATGCCTCAATCATTTCAAACATGCATGCAAATAATTACTTCAAGGAGAAACAAAGCAAGTTCTGGTAATATTTTCAACAGTGAAATGCACACTGAAAAGAATTTTCTGTTTAGGCTCAAACCTCACGGTTATATGTGTGCAATTCAGTAATTTATGCTCTTTCTCAATCACTCATACTGTAATTTTATTATTCTTACTGACTCTTAGACTAACTCAATCAATGCTCATTCATAAAACAAATATACTCTAAGTCATCATATCATAAATTAATTTTACTGACTAATTCTAACTTAGCATGATTTATTAATTTAGACAAAGAAAAGAAGAGACATAATAAAATAAAGAGGAATAAGGAAACGAATTTTCCCTATTTTTCTGAAAAAATTTGCGGCTCTTCTCATCACAGGGATCATAGTTGTACCAACTGCTACTACTGCTACTATATATATGTGGTGCGGTGCGTCCCCATTCCCAGATTTAGGAATTTGCTGTCCTCAGCAATTAATAAATCAAAAAGAAAGAACTGCACACATCATCTCAAAAATATCATCAGATAAAGTCAATAGTAGCAATCATGCTCACAACAGAGTGAGCAAATAAAATCTGTACATCACCAAAGTCATCATTAATCAAAATAGATAAACAAAAGAAAAATAAAACTAAAATGATTAACTTAAAAACGATAAATTCTTAGGCTGCCTCCTAAGAGCGCTTGTTTAACGTCATTAGCTTGACGTTACATCTTCATTAATCATGGCGGCTTGTAGCCGGAATTCAAAGATGATGCCATTCCTTTTATCATAAATATTGCTTTGTCGTAATAGTACTCTCGTGCATATGGGCGAGAAGGTTTGGCCTCAAGAACTCTATACTTGGTCTTGATGTGCTTTCCTTTGCTCTTAGGCTTTGCCATCATCACCTCCGGCTTGCAACTCTCATTTGGCTTATGATCTTTCTTTTCTTCTTCTTCAGCCTTCTTTTCCTCAATAAAGAAAATTTTCTCTGGCTGAGTTGTAGGTGGTAGAGTTTCTTTTTCAAACATTTTGAGAATAGCCATTTTTCCTTCCACCCTTAAGATTAATTCACCCTTAGGCACATCAATTAGCGCTTCGAAGGTCGCTAAGAAAGGTCTACCAAAGATCATGGGAACAATAGCGTCCTCCTCTATATCCAAGATAACATAGTCCATCGGGAAGATGAACTTGTCCACCTTAACAAGTATGTCCTCTATTACTCCATATGCTTGCTTGGTGGAGCCGTCAGCTAGTTGTAGAATCATATTGATCGGCTTCACTTCTGTGATTCCCAGCTTCTTCATCATAGATAATGGCATTACGTTGATGCTGGCACCTAAATCACATAAAACTCTCTTTATTGTCATCGAGCCAATCGTGCAAGGGATACTAAAACTCCCTGAATCCTTTAATTTCGAAGGTAAATTCTTCTGCATGATTGCACCACACTCCTCTGTCAAAATAGTGATCCTTCTACTGTGAGCTTCCGCTTCTTGGTTAGGATCTCTTCTAGAAACTTAGCATATGATGGCATTTTCTCTAAAGCTTCCGCAAAAGGGATATTGATGTGCAGCTTCTTAAAAATCTCTAAGAATTTAGAGAAATTTTTCTTCTGCTTGTACTGCTGTAACCTCTGAGGATAAGGAGCCTTAACATACGGGTTATCCCCCAACGCTTTCAATCTTTCTTCTAAAGAAGGATTCTTTATTACTTTTTTACGTGGGGTGTCATTTAATGGTCCTCCAATAATTATGACATCTCTATCGACATGATCATTAACTTTTTCTTTAGCAGGATTTTCCTTCTCTGCATCTTTTTCACTACTCAGTGCAACTATTGGTATTTCCAAACTTTCCCTTGTAATGATGGCATTACATTGTTCCTTGGGATTAATAATTGTATTACTAGGAAAGGTTCCTGGAGGCCTCTCAGCCATCTGTTTGGCAAGCTGACCAATCTGAATTTCCAGATTCTTTATGGAAGCTTCTTAATTCTTTAAAGATGCTCTCGTTTCTTCTGCGAAATTTTTTTGAGACTGGGCCATCTTTTCGAATGCAACTTCCCATGCGGCCTTCTAACTAGGTTGGGCTTGTAGGAAATTCGTATTATTTTGTTGGGGCCCATTTTTATAGGATAAACCAGGATGATTCCTCCATCTCAGATTGTACGTATTTCCATAAGGATTTTCTCTCCTCTGGTTATTCCAGATTCCATTAACCTCAGCTGGATCAATCGTTACCATAGTGTCACAATTTTCAGGAGTGTGTGGTCCACCACAAGTATCGCAAACTACAGGAAATTGAGAGTTAACCGTAGAGATTTGATTTTGGGTAAAGAGTTTAACAAGTGATTCTAGCCTTTGATCCATCTTGTCTTGTTTGGCTAACATAGCGTTGTACCCTTCTAACTGCAAAACTCCTTTCTTAGGTTGAAATGGTGTGACCTCGTTATCTTCAGATGCCATCTTCTTAATTAGCTCAATAGCCCTCGTGGGAGAGATTTCTCCGATACTCCCTCCAGCTGCAGCGTTAAGAAGTACTCGATAAGTCGGAGTAACTCCTTTGTAGAAAATTCGGACCTTCTCGCCATTAGATAAAACGTATTATGGACATCTCCTGATTAGTTCTTTAAATCTTCCTCATCTTACGCACAGAGATTCGCCTTCAAGTTGCTTGAAGTTGTCAATTTATTCCTTCAACTCATAGAATCGGGATAATGTGAAGAACTTCTTTTGGAATTTCTCAACCAATTCATCCCATGTAGAAATACTATTAGTAGGTTGCAATTCCAGCCAATTAAGTGCCCTTCCTTTTAAAGAAAAAGGGAAAAAACATTAATCGGATTTCTTCAGGAGGAACCCCATTAGCTTTAATGAGGCTACACAATTGTAGAAACTTGGTGATGTGGCGGTTTGGGTCTTCGATCGGGTCTCCTTCAAATAGATTACTTTGAATTAAATTCAGGAATGAGGCTTTTATTTCGAAATTATTGGCTGGGATTTGAGGTCTTCTAATACTCGCAGTCGGATGCGAGAAATTAGGGTTTAAGAAGTGACTCATCAGTTCTTCAGGTGGATTTTGATTTTCCTCAGCCATGATTGGTTATTTCGCAAAATTAGAGCTCGATGTGTCTTGCGTCTTCTTCGCGGTCAAACGTTTCCTATTAGTTCTTTCTAAACGTCCTAACTCTGGTTCGTACTGTAGGTAACTGGGATTAACAGTGCCTCGCAGATGCATAAACCAGAAAAACTAAGGCTCAGTGGGTCCAACTAACGGAAACCACTAACTAACAGAAAATTTAAAATTTAAAATTTAAAGCAAACTAAATAAAATAAATAACAATAAAAATATTAAACTAACAAAGCAAAGTAAATGACAGTAAAAATAAAAATAAAAACTAAAATAAAATAAAATACGCAAAATAAAAATAAAAATAAAACAAAGAAACTAAAAACTAACAAAAATAAAACAAATAAAAAATAATAATAAAAAATGATCCAATCTATAATTTTATAGATAAGATTAATGTTGATTAATTAGTCCCCGGCAACGGCGCTAAAAACTTGTTGCGAACTCGGCAAGTGTACCGGTCGTACAAGTAATAAAGTGATAAGAAAGTTGTCGATCCCACGAGGACTGATGACCAAGCAATAATATATTTATTTAATTAAAGTTGGATCGATCATTAAAGGTTTTCTTGAGAATATTGTGATTTAATTAAAAGCAGAATTTGTAAAACTATTTTTGGTTTTTTATATTTTAGAAATTAAATTCAGAATTTAGAATACTAGAAATTGAGTTTAGATTTTTAATAAAAAGGCGCAGTTAGGATTCAACTTCCCTAATGGTTTCTTAACGAGTTTGCATATTCTTACGATTACATTTAAGATTAAATTATTAACAGCTCTTTCTATAATTGACTAAATCTCAATCCCTTGGTAATTTAATTCTTTATTCTAATCCAAAGCCTAATCCCTTAGTATTCTTTCATAAAATAAGCATTAACGCAAGAACTCACAGTTATAAAATTCACAAGTCTATCCCTATATCATGTAAATTCCAGCAATCAACCAATCAGAATCATACACCAACATCCCTATTGTCATATATGACTCGTATGTTTATCTACGAGTGATCAAGTCATAAATAAAACTAAGCATAAATATCAGATTGATTGCATAATTTAGAAACAAGAATGTAATTCATAAGAATAAACAAACATCAACTAAGAACCCATTGGTTCTGTATCTTCCTAACTACTAAAAGTAAATTAGCTACGCATAGTGATAAAAACAGAATTTAAAGCTACTGCAAAAGTAATGAAGTTCATGATAAAACTTGTCTAATGGTAATGATCAATGGTGCAAAGTTGACTCCTTCCTTCTCCTCTGCCATGATCCAGTGCTACTTTTCCGCTCCTTCCTTCGCTTCGTCTCTGAGTGCCTTCTTTTTCCGCGTTCCAGAATAATTTCACGGCTTCCTTCGCTTCGTAATTAAAGAAAAAATGTGGGTTTTTGAATTTTGGACCTGCTCGCTAAAGCGAGCTGCTTAGCGAGAAACTTTTGCTTGTCACCTAATCACTTGCTTTAGCGAGAAGCATTGCGAGCTTTAGTGGTTTGCTCATCCACTTGCTCGCTTCAGCGAGCAGTGGGGTGAGCGTTACATTTATTTAATTTTTTATTTATTATTTAATTTCTAATTTTCCCATTGCTCCGCGGATTTCACTGTTGCCTCGTCCTTATCATATTGATACTTTGTTATTCTAGTCTCAACAACCTTAAACAACAACAAATATTTAGAATTTTGTCTATTTGTTGGCAATTCATTCTATTTTACTGTTTTATTGTTTTAACACTATATTTTTAACTATTTTAATAATTATTTAAACTCTTTTTAGCCATAAAAACATAGTGTCTTGGACACTTACCACTCGCGGGTTGGATATATATATATATATATATATATATATATATATATATATATATATATAATTAAAAAAAATAATATCAAAACTACAAAACTGCCATACGCTGCGCATCGTCGTCACTTTCCTTCGTTCTTTTGTCCAACCCTAAGATTCTGCCCCCTTTATCATTTCATCTCAGTCGCTACTTTGTAATTGTAACTTGTTCACAGTAAGGTCTTCTCACTTTGCTTTTTATTTAGTTTACCTTTTTGTTTTCTAAATTATTTTCTAAACTATAAATAACCCTTGTTCAATCGAAGAACCGATAACATAATTCTTCTTTGCTGTTCTAAATTATTCTCACCGATCTTCATTTGGGAGACTGGGTTTTGTGTGCTGAAGAATATGGTAAAGCGAATTTAGTTTTAGTGTTCAGCTTTGCAGTAGTTGTGTGGTAAAGCTATAAGATATGCTCATATGGGGATTTATTTGTTATTATCATCTCCATTTTCATTACTTAACCATAATGCTTACTTCTTTAAGCTAACCTCCATTTGTTTCTGCTATTTGTGTTAATGGTTATGCAATTACAGGAGATTCCTTTTATTCGATTATTTTCTTTATTCTTTTATTAAGGTATTGGTGCTCTACCAACCCGCGAGCAAACCCGTTGGCATTATTTCGAGCTAACCCGCGAGTTTTTTTTTAGCCAACCTGCGAGCTTTTTTCTGAGCCAACCCGCGAGCTGATTATTGAGTCAACCCGCGAGGCAACCCTAACCCGGCTTGGGTCGGGCTGGGTTGGGTTTTCTGGCTCGTTTCTCTTTTTGGGCCAACCCTAACCCGACCCCTTTTTTTCGGGTTGAATGCGGGATGGGCCGGGTCGAGCCGGGTTGGCCCGTTTTGCCAACCCTAACTACCACCACTATCATGAGACTATCTCCACCATCATTTATTACAGATTTTTGAGCACCTTAACTTTTATGACCTAAAAAATTACCTTTGTCCTCATATCAAATCATTTCACCTATTTACCCCTGTATATTCGAGTATAGACTCAGATACTCGAGTATCTGAGTCCATACCCGAGTATATGTTCAAAAAAAATTATACAGAATTTTTCTAGCGTATAGCTCTCGAAAAGTTATTTGAAATCAAAAGAAAAATACCTGATTTGAAAAGTCAAAAGTTATAGCCTTCAAAAGTTTTAGTCTAAAATTTCTTTTATGATCCCCACAAAGCTCCTCCTCAGGTTACTCGAGTCAAGTCCAATATATAAATAACTATAGAAACTTGTTTAATCCAAAAAATCTAGTGAAAAAAAAAAATTAACCACTCGGGTGTCCGTATTTAACTATAAAATCTCTTGGTAAAAATTTAACATCATATTTTTTGGATCAAATAAGTTTCTATAGTCATATACTCATAATATTGGACTTGACTCACTAACCTCAGGATGAGCTTTGTGGGTATCACAAAACCTATTTGCATTACAAAATTTTGGAAATTATAGAGTAAAACTTTAAATTCTTCGAAAAGTCGTAACTTTTGACTCAGGTATCTAAATCAGATGTTTTTTTTATTCTAAGTAACTTTTCGATAGCTATGCATTGGAAAATTCCCATAATTTTTTTTTTTTTTAAACATATACCCGAGTATGGACCCAGATATTCATTTATATTGCATGGAACAACACATACTCGAGTATCTGGATCCATATTTTGGTATATAAGAATAGGTGAAATGTTTTGAAATGAGTTTAATGATAATTTTGATAGTAAAAAAAGGTCAAAAAGCCCATTTATTACCGCATCGTTATGGTGGCCATGGTGACCGGTGTGGTCAATGAGTTGAAAAATAGAAATATTTTTATTTTTAAATTAAAAATGAGTTTTATTAGTCTCATTTAACATAAGATAAATATCTTATGTTGCAGAGAGAAAATAGGTGGGTCCTACCATTACAAAAAAAAAGTGTGGCACGAAAATCGAAGTGAGAGAAAATGAGAGATGATATCTCATGTGGAAGGAGAGTAATATTTCCCTTAAAAAATATGTTTAATTATTGTAATGATACAGTTAATTATTTCAATTGAAAACACACGATGGTTTCATGAAAATGAACCATCCCTATAGAATAGTAAGTTGCACTTTACTCGAAATGATTTGAAACAAAATGTCGTTTTATCGTTTTCACAATCTTTTCTTTCTAAGGAAAAAATAATTTTTATTTAAACCACAAAATATTTTTCGGCCCATTTGATATCAAATTAGTTTTTTTTTTTTGGGTGGTATATCAAATTAGTTATTTGCCATTGCATTTTACGGTTCTTTGAATTCAATACATATGATTATGAATTTCTATATAGCAAATAAAATTATAGTATATATTTGAATTATTTTACTTTATTTAAAAAATTGTAATTGAAATATTTTGAAGATAATATTTAGTTAAAAGTATTAAACATGCTTACAATCATATAAAAAATATAATAAAGAGACTCATGTTAAAACAAAAGAAGAATCATATGATATAAAAATCAGCTAGCATTTACATTCTATCATCAATTCAACACTTCTAAAAGAAATTTCCATGAGCATCATGCATTAAAGAAAAAGACCAAAGGAAGAGGGGGGGAAATGCAAAGAGAAGTGGGAAAATAGGAAGAACCAATAACTGAGTTTATCAAAGATAGTTGCAAAAATTGATCATGCAAGCACTCATCTTGAACAGCAATTAACTTGTTTAGTAGCAGTGACTTCATCAGCTATATGAATCTCCTTCCCACTAGAAAGACTTAATGTTGACCCATTCATTTTGGCTTCCAAACTTTTCTGGCTTGTGATATCATGGATCTTAGTGATCATTTGTAAGAATGCTTCCTCAACATTCAAATTTTGCAAAGCAGAGGTTTCCATGAAACATAACCCTTCTTTTTCTGAAAACCCTTTTCCTTCTTCTTTCTCAACTTCCCTTGATTGACCCAAATCAGTTTTGTTTCCTACAAGAATAACCACCATGTCTTCACCTCCAAACTCTCTTAACTCATGTAACCATTTTCTTACATTCATAAAAGTTGTTCTCTTGGTTATGTCATACACTAGCATTGCCCCCAGGGCTCCTCTGTAGTATGAGCTTGTTATAGCTCTAAACCTACCACAAAATTGTATACATATTTCTTAGAATTAAATATAAGATCATGATGATACAATTACATTATAATGTAAATTCATTCTTAAAACCCAAATTAAGCAATGGCTATAATTGAGAGACAACCAATATTATAATATTAGAAAAATAAAATAAACAAGGTTTTGATGACAAGGTTTGGTAATAGTCTATTCAAATATTAGTGTAGTGTTTAAGTGAGTGGAAGTGCATATCAACATGGCATAACAAGGTTTTGATGACAAGAATCAATTATTAAAGTTAGTAAGGATTAATCAAAGCACCTAAAAGATAAGTCATTAGGACTTGGATTTTTTGTAAAGGTATAAAAGTGATCCCACTTAAACTCATGAAACCTCAAGTTTTCAAAAAATGGTCTTATCAATCTCATAATTGAAACCACTTTTGAGATGTTTTGTAATATTTTAAAACCAACTTTCCTTGAAAATTTAAGTAATTTAATTGGGGAAGTCAAATAAATGAAATAATAAACTACCCTTTTCTTTTCTTTCTTTCTTTTTTTTTTGGTAAACTAAACTACCCTTTTCAAATAGTGGTCTTAAGCTAATTAGAATTAAGATATTGGATTATTTTTAGAAATAGTTTATTATTCCATTCAAACTGAAGTAAAGGAATTCTCGAGTAATTAATTACTCAAAAATAAATGAATTGTTCTTGTTTTAAATCGAAAATATGGGAAGAACAAAACCATTAATTATGACTTGAAAATAATCAATTATCTTAATTTTTATGTGAAGTAATTCATACAGGTTAGTTTTTGAATTTAATGCATCCCAATCACTTTGATTGATTATATTACAACATGAACTATACAAACACGGGAGTTTTATTGCAACTAATGAAACTTCTAAAACATTTCTTTTGACCATTATAAATTATTGGGCCATTTGAAGAGAAAAGAAAGAAAAAGAAAATATGGGTCACACATATTTTTATGTGTGTCGGGGCTAAAATTCTCATCTACAACATGAGAAACATTAATCTTATTAATTTATTTCAAAACATTTATTCTTTTGACAATTATTTTTTTCAAATTCAATTTAATCTCTCAAGATTAGAACCACTTAATAACAGCTTATTCTCTTGATAATATTAAGTTATTAAAATACCTTTAAAATCAATTTATTTTATAAAAAATGAAAGCCTTCATTAAAAATAATAATAACTGTGCAAAAAAATAATGTGGAAACTTGGGTGAGGTTCCAAATAAAGCATACTTTGAATGGAAGAAAGCATGTCCTAGACTCAATAACTAAAATGTTCATTTGGTGAGCTATCTTGTTTTTGATATCAAACCATAAACATACAAATCCAATGCCAAGCTTACAATTCAATTCATGATAATCCCATTATCTTCAAGGTCCCACCTGAAAGCATTCTAGTTATACTTTGCTTTCCCCACCAAAGCCAAACCTGTACTTAATTGGCAACCCTGACTTTTCGTTTTCACTTTTGAATTTATCACATGCAAGATATCTTCATGATCACGCACGAGTAGCACAATTAACATAATACTAAAAATATTTTGTTTGTTTTTTTTTTTTTGGTAATAAAAAAATATTTTGTTTTTATTTTTCTCTTTTTTGGTCCTTTTTTCTCTCTTTTTATTTTTTATTTTTTATTTTTTGTCACTGTACAAAAGCAAACAGCACATATAAGCTAGCTAACAAAAAAATGCAGCAAAAGAAAACAGAGGTGGGACATAATATTTGTAGGGAAAGTAGATAAGGAATGAAAAGTTGAACAAGATTGGAGGTCTAATAAGTAATAACAATCATGTCAAATTAGCTTAGTTCATTAAAAAATTAAAATTCTTCTAGATTAAGCAAACCCAAAGGACACCGACTTTGACATTGAAAATGCCAGCTAGAAAAGTGTTCAACTTTTCATTGAAACAAAAGAAGGATGAAACTAACATAAAAAATAGAAAGCAAAAGTCTATGCTACTGAGTTCTTGTCTGCATTTTGCATATTCAAAAGGGCATCCTTTTAATGTGTTTCTGAGCTTAAGAATTTGATTAATTAACCTTTGTAAAACAAAACAAGAGGGAGAATTTCAACTAGTGGTAAAATTGCTCTTTTTATATATGAAAGATCACGGATTTAAATCCAAAAACAATAAGAATGTAAGAATTGTCTTTATTGCAGCTTTGCTAGTCGGGGTTTAAGGGAGAGTTTTTTTTAACCTTTGAAAAACAAAACATTTGCTAAGATTATGAAGACAAAAGCAAGGGACAAACAAAAGAGTCAAAAACATAATCATTCATTGGAAGTGGTTGGAAAGAAACTAAGTGGGGATAATGAGTTACCTCTCTTGGCCAGCAGTGTCCCATATCTGGGCTTTGATAAGTTTGTCTCTGACCCTGATGTTCCTGTAAGCAAATTCCACACCTATGGTGGGCTTGGAATCAAGGAGGAATTCATGTTTTGCAAACCTTGATATCAGATTTGATTTCCCAACTCCAGAATCACCAATCAGAACAGCTTTGAAGAGGTAGTCACACTGCTCATCAAATGCATCAGCCATAAGTATGATGAACCTTTATCTTTCAAACCTTCTTCCCCCACTTTTTCTAATACCCAGAGAGGAAGATTTCAAATGAAACAAGAAAAAACTTAAAATCCAAATAATATTGCTGGTTATGAACTATACACTATAGAGGCAATAGGTGCAAAGTCATGATCATATTTATACTCGGATAGAGATTACATAAGAAAGCAAAAGGGGCACTATCCAATTAAATGGTAGTAGTTTGACATCCGTCCAATAAACGGAATACTATAAAGGGTTGATTTCACTTACCATTAATAACAACATGTTATCAATATAAATAAAGAAGTCTCAATATATAAATAAAGGGATTATTTTTTCTAATGTTGCATGAGATAAGTTATTTCTTATGTAGCACCGATACGACACGTGACACGACACGACACTCCGACACGTCAATCTTAAAAAAATATGGATTTCGACACATTTGGACACGTTTTAATATTAAATAATATTTTTAATTTATATAGCGTATATTTCATTTAATATTCAATAATTTAACAAAAAAATAAAACTAAATTAATAATACCCATCAACACCTTATAAAGGTGGAAGCTTTAATAAAAAAAAATAGGAACTGGGGTGAGAGAGAGAGAGAGAGAGAGAGAGAGATAATATCAGATAGAGAGATCAAATCATATTAAAGAAAGAGGTCAAAGAGAAGGAGATGCAATAAGAGCATAATAAGAATTGACAACAATGATGCTGAGATGATCTCTTATCTACTTAAGGAGAAAAAAAAAAATTGATATGATCAGGTGGAAGCTTTATTAATATATTTTAATTTTTTTACGAAAATGTCATTTGACCGTGTCGGAGAGTGTCGGAACATGTCGGACACAGTCAAATTCGCGTGTCAAAATGTCAACGTGTCGGGAATGTTGATCGCGTGTCGGACACCGTGTCGACGTGTCGGACACGATACTCCCTGTTTTTTGGAGTGTCCGTGCTTCCTTGGTTATTTCATACAACACACAAAAAAGTAGATGAGACTCATTTAAATAAGTGGAATCCACTTATTTTAATGGATTATATCTATTTTTTGTGTGTTATATGAGACGAGTTATCTCATATAATATGAAAGAAGATATTTCCATAAATAAATTAAGGGGATTGTTTTTCTCATTTAACATGAGAAAAAAACAATCTCTTACACACACATATGAAAGAGAGAGGAGAGAGAATAAAGGAGAGAGAAAATTTTTAAAGTGGATTCTACATCTAATTTGTATCTAGTGCATGAGATAATTATCTCATGTAAAATAAGATAATTATTTCCAATATAAGAACAATAAAATGCTATATAGTCATAATTTTTTTATCAAAATAAAATTGACATTTATCTTACTGTCAAATAGTCAAATTGACATGCTTATGATGGGGTATATTTGGTATTTACGTGTGAAACCTTTGATAAAGACATAATGACCGGTCCCTAATATTGTTCAGCCTCGTGGATGTCATTACCTAAGTGGAAGAGCCCACCATGGTATTGTTACCTTCATTTGCAACGGAGGCCCAATGATATTGGTCCACCTGTCTCCTGCCAATTTGGAAAGTGGGCCTGTTCATGTTTGGGTGGTCTTCCCTGATTGGTTTTTCATGATTTGTGCTCATCGATCGATCACGAGAATATTTATAGTAGTTTTGACACATCTATTCTTTTCATTGAGAAACTATCACTTGTAGAAAGAAATAAAATTTCTCTTTCCTCCACACAAGCAAATTAGAAAATACCAAATTTTTATTGATTTAAACCACTAAATCATAGATGGAGATAAAGCATATTAAATATTTCCATCGCTCACCATTCACCAATAGCCATCGTAAATTCGTAACAGGTAATTAGTGAAGATAACTTGGAACCTTGGTTTTTACCTTACTTCTTAGGAAATGGTTTTTTATATTAAATTTGGGGGGAATTTTTTTGTTTTTGCTATAAAAAAAATTTCCTATCACACTCATATAAAAGTATGTAAATTCAATATAAAGATAAGAGGGAAAGAAAAAACCTAGTGTGACACACTCATTTTTATGTAAGTGGCAGAAAAAAAAATCTATAATAAGCAGAAATATTAAACCTAAATTTAATATATAGAAACATTAAAATTTCACATTATTTGATAATTTTAAAGTTTTGTGTAATATTGACTGGATTCCAATTATTATTATTTAAAAAAAATGGATTCCAATTATTTAATGAGTTCATTTTTTCTATAGTCAATGTAGATATTATATACATTGAGCCCAAAATGACGTCGTTTTAAAGCGTAAATCAAAATATTTTTGTAATTATAATTTATTTCAGGGTTATAATTATCTTTTTTATTATAATTTTTTAATTTTTCAACCCAAAACGATATCGTTTTGGGAGCTAACATAGATAACTTATCTACATTCACGGTAGAAACATTAAAACCTTATTTAATATATAGAAACAAGAGAAATAGAGACTAAGCATGAAATTTTGATACGATAGGGTCTTTAGTTATCACACTATGGATAAAACTCAAATATAGTTGAAGATAAATCCTCTCATGTTATTTAACGTCATGTTATATGAGATGATCTTAATCATTAATCAACAAATTAATAGGTTTTATAATTTTTCATCCTAATATTTTTTTCTCTTTTCTTTTATCATCATTGATTTATTTTTATATGATTAGAATATTTCGACATAACATAATCACGAATGGAGTAGTTTATTTGACTATGCCTTTATATTCTTCTTTTATTAGGGTGTTTCTATTTGTACATTTCCAAAACAAGCAAAAGTAATATTTGATCAAAAGCTAAAAGACAACCCTGAACTTTCATGAATAAGATAATAAAACTGATTTCAGACTCTCGTTATGTTCATGTCTGACATGGACAGCATGAGGGTTCTTTGTTATCTTAATATACATGTTAGAACCCTACCAAAAAATAAATAATAAACATTTAAAAGACATTCAAGGCTTTTATCCTCAAACTACCAAAGAACTAGCAATTTTGAAGAACATAATTGAATCAATTATATCTTAAAACCCCACAAGGGTGACATTATCGTATAAATCTCTTTTTTTTTTTCTTCCGCTGCCAATGCAATTTTTGAAGTTTATCATGAACATTAGAAAATTCTCTAGAACACCGTTATCTCTATCTCAATCCTGATTCTCATCTATCTAAAATTTATTATATTCTGGTTGTTACATGTGCAGTTTTATCATGCTTTTATATATATATATATATATATATATATATATATATATATATATATATATATATATGGGGCATGTTATATTTACAAACTTTTTTGTTTACAAACTCTTACAAACTACACTAATGTAGGACCGGTCCTACATTAATTACACAGTGTACGACCGGTCCTACATTAGTGTAATTGCAAAAAAAGTTTGTAAACGGATCCTGTCCCTATATATATATGAGGCAGGATCCTTTGACACCGGTGTCAAATTTCAAATTTGACACCTCATCTGAGAGCCGTTAGATCAAAAAAGATCAACGGTGTCACATGCTTGCAAATCAGAGTCGTTAGATAAAAAAAGATCAACGACTCTGATTTGTAAGCATGTGATACCATTGATCTTTTTTTATCTAACAGCTTTCATATGAGGTGTCAAATGAGAGCCGTTAGATCAAAAAAGATCAATGGTATCACATGCTTACAAATCAGAGTCGTTGATCTTTATTGATCTAACGGCTCTCAGATGAGGTGTCAAAATTCAAATTTGACACCGGTGTCAAAGGATCCTACCTCATATAGTCATTGATCTTTTTTGATCTAACGGCTATCAGATGAGGTGTCAAATTTTAAATTTGACATTGGTGTCAAAGGATCCTACCTCATATATATATATATATATATATATATATATATATATATATATATTGTTACAATTTAGATGAGTGTAATTCATAAGCTAAATCCTTCCTTCCCTGTCTATATTTGTTAGAGATGCCTAATAAGTTTGGGGCGAACCAAATCCACATTGGTGATTATAGTAGTAAATTTTTTTAGTGAAAGATTATAAGATAAACTTCAAATGGCAAATAGAGGCTCATCTATCTTTCTTTCTTTTTCTGTATCCAAAAAAAAATTCTTTTTTTATTATTATTATTGTTTGAGTTTGGTATTTGTCATTTTAAATGACATAAATTATGTCATTTTAGGAGAGAGATAGACACAGAAAAACAGAATCATGGGAGAGAGAAAGTGGGTGGTTTTTTTAATTTAAAATTCAAATTTTCCGTGTCTGTATCTCTCTTAAAATGACATAACTTTCTGTCATTTAAAATGACAAACAATTTTCCCTTATTGTTTTATTATAGCAACCCTGTGCTTTTTTTTTTGGACAACATCAAAGCACAAGTCTTCAAAGAAACGGCTTGCTTCCTTGGGCTAGGCCTTAAGTTTTGTTGGTCAAGTAGGCCTTAAGTATGATGACATATGTGGTAACGTGGGTAAGTCTTTGGGCTGTTTTCAAGGAGCAAGATCCAACAAATCTTAATTTGGGCCCAACGACATAAAAGATCGACAATTGAGTCCCGCTTCAAACTTGTGTCTGAATGTTACGTTCGAGATAACCGCAACGCTTAGTAAGAGACTAAGGGTTCGAGACAACATCAAGATTCAGTGCACATCAATGGAAGCAATATACGTCACAAGAGAGACAAAAAATTTGACAGAGAAAAGAAAACTTTAACTGACATGTAATATGTAATATTTCTATTAGTGGGATGTACTGAATCTTTAGTAGAATAGTAGCATTAAAGATTTATTCGTTCGAGATCATAGTTGTCTTCTAGACGTAGCATTACGTTCGTTAACAAGATCCCAAGGCTATCAGATAAAGCGACATAAAATGGTGATACAGGATATATCACCTTCTGCTATTGCCTTCTTTTTTCATTGCGAGATGTAGCACACGAAACTGAACGTGATAGGGAGGGCCTCAGGCTTCGGACAATTTGAGGTTTTCCTCAATGAACTCTCTAATACAATGTCAAGCAACCGCAAGCCACTCATCTATCACGTAAAGCAACCAACTCACCAAAAAAGTTAATTTGTTAGCCGATAATAAATTAATGATTTTATATATTATACATTTAAAGGGCATTTGATACAGGAAAAAAAAATATCTGAAAATCACAATTATTAAAAATATGTTGAATTTTTTTTTTCTCAAAAATATTATTAAAAAATTATTTAGTAAATTAAAATATTACGGAAAATGTTGTTTAAATTTCTTGAATGTATGTTTGGTTTACGAGGAGAATTTACAAAACTACCATCATGATTCTCACTTTTGAAACACAAACAAAAAACACTAGTGCCCAGAACGACCTAAAATACCATGCTCCTGGAGAAGGTTCAACAATGGTCGAAAATGGGATAGATCTTGGACCGATTGGACAATTAACATTAGAGGCAGACTTTCATGGAAAAAGAGAAGTGGCGGAGCCACCACATATAGTCAG
The DNA here is from genome assembly GCF_033153095.1 of Gastrolobium bilobum. Lineage (NCBI taxonomy): Eukaryota > Viridiplantae > Streptophyta > Magnoliopsida > Fabales > Fabaceae > Gastrolobium > Gastrolobium bilobum. The sequence continues at coordinate 648,219 of NW_026899326.1, forward strand.
AACATGGTCTCAATTTTAACAAATTATACTTATTATATATAATTAATTATAATTTAATTCGGGTTAAAATTATAATTTAGTCCGGACTACATTTTGTAATTTGGCCCTATCTAACACTTGAAATATTTTTGGTAAAAGATTTAGGTAAATTATATTAGGTTATCTGTTCAATTTCCACTTATATAAAAAAAGAAGATAATTTTAGTAAAAATAAAAAATATTTAATAAAACTATAACTCTTCTTATTACTGCCTGCTCAAATGCTCTGTATTTAATATAACTTAAATATATTATGATATGAACTAACAAAAATTAAAAAAAAATACACATATAATATTTTGCCACGAGCTGAAATTTAAGCTTGGCTCCGCCACTAAAAAAGAGGATGATGGCTTTCATTTTTGAGAACCTACGAATAAAAGTTGGACCTTTGAAACTTCTACAGATCAGCGTAGGAAAAAAGGAAGACATGGAACCAAGTACCAAGGATCCTTTTTTCATAGGAAAAAATGAAAATAAAGTGACTGGACGGTCAAGTGCACTAAGTTCTTCCGCGAGAATATAGTGCAAAAAATATTACAACTGTTTCTCGCAGGAGAACATAGTGTACTGGACCGATTTTTACATTCAGTTACTGTACAGTCACTAAACCCTTTTTCATATGGTTTTATGCACATGAGGAAATCGCTCTTGCTCAAGGCCAGAGAGAAGGAACTGTGTTTTGGTGTTGGTGTCAGCGTATCCAGTAGCGGACCCAGAAAATTTTATTTATGTGTGCATATTTAGTCCAAATATTTAGTGGAGGGAGTTTGGGGACATTGCCTCCAAAAAAAAAAAAAATTATACAAAATTTTAAATGCATTAAAGAATAAAAGAATATAAACAAAAAGGGATTTATATCCCGCATGTTACATGAACCAAATTTTTTGTCATATTAAGAAAAAGACAAGATCAATTAATTGAATAATGTGTCATCTCATTTTCTTTAATATTATATAACTTGTCTTTTTCTTAATATGAACGAAATTTAAGGGATATAATCCTAAAAAAAAAATTTCGACTTAACATAAAAAAATAGTAATCAACTTAATGATATAAAATTACTAAAACATAAGCAGTAAATAAGATGTGTTTCTTTCTTAGTATCTGTGCTTGTATTTCTGGCAATGCAGTCACTAAAATTGCTTCTTGAGTGACATTCCTAATTAATTAAAATATGGAAAAAATGTGTATTATTTTAAAGGACACAAAGTTATGTCATTTTACGTGAGAGAAATAGATAAATCATGGAAGAGAGAATGAGTGAAAAAAGTTTTAATGATGTGGGTCTCATCTCTTTGTGAGAGTGAAATGATATAAGGTGTGTCATTTAAAATGACACATCTTTTTTCCTTAAAATATATATCTCTTCTTTATTAGAAAAATATTTGACCAAATTTATGTGTGCACTTGCACACGTTTGCAACCAAATACGTCCGCCAACGAGAGTATCAATGTTTGATGATGAGGGTAATTTGGTCTGGCAAATGTCTAACTACTTTCCCACTAGATGGGGGAAAAATACCACATCTTGTATAGTATTTGTAAATGGGATTATGTAGTATAAAATGAAATGATGGGGAAAAAAACTTCATGAGAATACTTTTAGGGGGCGTTTGGTAGAGGAGAAATATTTTTTTATCTGGGAAATAATTGTTACTGGAATGTAGCCGGAAATATATTTTACTGGAATATTATTAAAAAACTATTTGGTAGACCTATATTTTCCTGGAAAAATTAAGGTTATTTTACTGAGTTTGTGTTTGGTTGGTTATGAAATATTAGTTGGAACGTGAGGTTATTTTACCAAAATAACCTCAGCTTTACCCTTTTGATTCAAAATTTCTAACGTTCCTTCCTGAAGACAAACTGACAGAGATTTGAGTTTGAAGTGAGTCAGATCTATTGACGCCAGGGAACTATGCAAAATAACCCAACTTTGCTTTGGTGGGAGCTCTGCAAAATAATATTCCACTTTTTAGCAGAAAAAAAAAACCCATACAGTTACTTACGGGTTCCACTATGGGAGTAGCATGTTCAAAGCATGCAGCCCAGATTTCAACAATCTACAAGTATACCTTACAATGGGAGTAACATGTGGTTCTCTTTTGCGAAGACCTTATCCTCATATTGTACAAGGACAATGTCAGTTTTGTCAATAACTTTGCATCCCACTTTTTGGTTCCCCGGGTAGCGAAAAACCCCACATATTTTTTGGATTTCATATTTGTCAATCTGTACCAAAATTATCAAACACTCACATTTTTCAGTAAACAATTTTAGCCAGGAAAGTTATAGATTTGGGGCTACCAAACGCAGGTAACAGTTTTCCCTACCTGCCTTTCCCGGACATTCAAAAATAAGCCGGATACCAAACGCGTCCTTACTCTTTCATCTATCAAATGTGGAAAAATAATTTTTTCCACCCACTTTTTCAAGATTTCAAAAAGAATCTACGTACCAAACAGCACCTTAACACACTTCTCAGTGTAGGAGCCTTTTAAACTTTAAGTTTGGATAATATATAGTTCCACCTCCACACCAATAGCCCCTTTTTATAGGGTTTGGAACAAGAATAATACAAAACTCATTTACTTTGTGTTGAAATATTTTTATTAGAAGAACGATAACAGTAAGAACCGAACTCTATATCACTTGATGTAAAAGATGCTTAATTGTTGATAGACAAATTAATAGTTATAAGAAATGAAAGAGAGTTTTTTTTTTTTGAAAATTCAGTAAAACTATAAATTTTTTTAAAATAATTTAATCTACACTTTATATGGAGAATTTCCGTGCCTGCTTTGATTAGAAAAGGACATAATTTTTTTACCAAAAGAAAAAGACATAATTATCACTTCAATAAATGATATATAATTTCACTTTAAATTTTTAATAAGGTTGGTGATTTTTGTTATCTTATATGGATTATACTTCCCGTAATCTAAACTTGTGATCAGCAAGGGGGAAAAAAAAAAGACGACATAACCTAATCATAACGGGAACAATACTTAAAAAAACAATATATGATAACTAGTGTAGAGAGGCGCTAGATTAGACCAATATTCACTAAATAAATAAATAAATTGTCCATGTTGTATGATTGATTCGCATAATAGTTTTTTTTTTTTTTAAGTTCTTATTAAGATATCGGATAGGATATTGTGACACTCAAACAAAGTTACGACCAATCATCTCACCGTTAGATTGGAAGTAGCGATCTGACGGTCCTCATTGGTCTCTTAAATAGCCCCTATATTCGTTTCTCTCTCTCTCTGTTCTCTTCTCTCTCTCCTCGTTGATAACCATACACTCTGCCACCGCCGCCCATATCCTTTCTCCTGACGTCCGACGACGCTGCCTTCCTCCGTCGCCGCGCCGCCGCTGCATCCCGCGAACGAGCTAGGGTTCAATTTTTACAACCAAATTCGATTTTTACCAGATATACCAGGTTTGGTTTTTCTGATTTGCCTGATTTATCGATTTAATTCGATTTTTCATAGAATTATACCAGGCCATAAGAATAATACAAAACTCATTTACTTTGTGTTGAAATATACCAGGCAGATTAGAAAAATCGAACCTGGTATATCTGGTAAAAATCGAACTTGGTTGTAAAAATCGAACCCTAGCTCGTCTGCGGGATGCAACGGCGATGGAGGAAGGCGGCGCCGTCAGATGTCAGGACAGAGGATATGGGCAGCGGCGAGCGGTGACAGAGTGTATGGTTATCAACGAGGAGAGAGAGGAGAACAGAGAGAGAAGAGGGAGAGAGAAACGAATATAGGGGCTATTTAAGAGACCAATAAGGACCGTCGGATCGCTACTACCAATCTAACGGTGAGATGATTGATCGTAATTTTATTTGGGTGTCACAATATCCTATTCCGAAAGATATAGGTGAAAAAAGTTCTTAAAAATGATATGTGTGGAGTTAGAGCCCCTTAGCTTGAACACTGTCCCTTATGAAGCTGGAAGCTGCCACTAACATATATAAGGGGAATATTAAGAATATTATTCTTTTAAAACATTAGCCAGAAGAAAATGTTTGGCATGGCTGCTAGCTTATACCTAAATGATTGGCATCCCGTCTCAAAATTCAACTATATTCAATGTATATGCGAGTCATCGGAATCTAACCGAATTAACGGTCGAGAAGCTTGTAAAGTTAAATAATAATGCATTTCAAAAAAATTTGAAATATGCCCAATTGCTTGTGCCATTTACTTAGGGGACTTATCGCAATGCTTAGTTGTGGCCACTGGCCACATCCATCGTTCCTACTTTTCTAAAAGAAAATTGACCCGCTCCACTCGTCCCCCATGTTCTCAAGACTTAGTCTTCAACTATTCATTTAACATAATCCTTTTTTTAAAAGTTAACATCCAATTTTAGATATTTATGAAAAATTAAATTGACATCACTTTAATCTTTTAAAAATAGGTGCTATTGATCTAATTTTTAAAGATCCAAATGATAATTTACTCCCTATTTTAGATTCATCAACAAATAATGTTGTTTATTATCGTCATGACTATTAATCAAATTTAAGTTTAAAAAAAGGCAACAGGAAATTAATAGTCGAACTATAAAATGTTTTAAAAAATATATATACGAATTTAGATTTTTCAAAAGGAAAATGGGTACTTTAGAAAAAAAGAAGTTATAATTAATAATTAAAAGATCTACCAATAAAATTATGAAATATATAGGAAAACTTATTTCTTATGTTGCTGTAGAAAAAAAATCTTTTTCTGCCACCGATTATCCCCATAATTAGGGAAAGGATATTGTAACAACCAACTAGTGTTATTACCAATGTTATTACCAATCAATTTCACCGTTAGATCGACTATGTTGATCCAACGGTTATAATTAATTCCATCTTTGTATGGTTATGATTCCTCATATTTAATACTTTATATTTATTTTCACCTTTGTATGGTTATCGATCTAACGATGAAATTGATTGGTAGTAACATTGGTAGTAACACTAATTGGTTGTTACAATATCATGCCCCTTATAACTATGTACAGAGAATATATAGTTATAATATTAAAATTATTTTTTTTCTCTCTTCAGAAATTGTCGGTTGACGTGGAGAGAAAGAAAAAAATAATTTTCATATCATAACTATGTACTATAATCGCTGGCTGAAGAAGATTTGAGGCCCATGTTGTTTTTTTCCCTCTTTTCTCCCCACATAACCCCACACCTAGGGTTGTGCATGGGTCAGATCGGGTCAGATTTTTGTGCCGACTCGACCCAACTTGATTTTATAGGTCAGATATTTTGACCCGACCCGCTTTAATTTGATCCAAGTCAGGTCTGACTTGGTTTGGATTTTTTTGAACTAGTTCAGAACTGGGTCGGATCTGACCTGACTTGGTTTCTGAAGTGGGTCAGACTTGGGTTCTGAAGTGGGTCAGACTTGGGTTCTGAAGTGGGTCAAATTCGACCTGACCCGTTTTTGACATGGTTTCAAAACATGTTTTTAATTTGATTTTTTTTATAGTTATTGATTTATTTTTTAAACTCATTTAATTTAATTATTTTTTTTGTTTTAAAATATATAAATTTTATAATAAATTTAATATTTGTTAAATAAATAAAGGAATGTAATTTTAAACCCCTGCACATGTGAAGCAAAATTAGTGAAAATTAATGAAAAGTAAAAGATGAGAGAACGCTCTTCTCTTCCCATCTTAAGATGACAAATCACTAATTTTAACAATGATATATTAAAAAATTACATAATGTCTACTATTCATAAATTCAAACCCAAAATATACAATATTACAAAAGCGACATAATTTTTTCTCTAATGAAAATTTTTACAAAAATAAATTTTTTATCGAAATTTTCGATGAAATTTAGTTTCCGTCAAAAGTTTTGATAAAAATGATTTCCTCCATCAAATGTTTTAAAGGAAAAATGAATTCCGTCAAAAATTTTGACGAAAAATTTTTGTTCAAAATTTCGATGCGAATGTGTTTTGATGAAAATTTCTTTGAGGAAAATGTTTCATTGAAACTTTCGACGAAATTTAGATTCTTTAAAGAATATTTTTTCTTTCAAAATATTTTACGAAAAATTTTGACAGAAATGTGTTCCGTTGAAAATTTTGATGCAAATATTTTTTATCAAAAAACTTGATGAAAATATTTTGTCGAAAATTTTCAATGGAAATATGTTTCACTAAAATTTCGACGAAAATTTTTTTTTGTCAAAAAATTTAACGAAAGTGTTTCCGTCTAAAACTTTCGCCGAAATTTAAATTCTGTAAAGAATATTGATGAAATTTTTTTCCGTCAAAAAAGTTCGATGGAAATGTGTTTCTACAAAAATTTTGATGAATATGTTTTTGTGAAATATTTTGACGAAATTTAGATTCTATAAAAAAATTTGACAAAAATATTTTTCCGTCAAATTTTTTTACAGAAATGTTTTTAGTCACAAATTTTGATGAAAAAAAATTTCGTCAAAAAATTGTGAAAAATTTTGATGGAAATATTTTCCATAAAAAATTTTGACGTAATTGTTTTATATTAAAACTTTTCTTTTAACGTAATTGTGATTTTTTTTTCTTTTTTTTTCACATAATGAGTGTGGGTCAAGTTTTGGGTCAATGAGTCATTATTAAAACAAGTTAGGTCTAAAACTAACCAAAATAAAAGTGGGTCAGTATCTAAACCCAGTTCAAAAAATATGGATATTTATGGGTCAGGTCAAGGTCAGATAGATCAAGGGTAGGGCAAATAAATCAATTTTTTTGCACACCCCCTGCCCACAACACACTTTTATGTGTATATAGAAAGGGTTCGTTTTTTCCGCGATCAATGTAAATAAGTTATCTACATTAAACCTAAAATGACGTCATTTTGGGACAAAAATCAAGGTATTTTTGTAATTATAATTTATTTCAGGGTTATAATAGTCTTTTATTATAATTTTTTAATCTTTTAACCCAAAACGATATCATTTTTAGAGTGAATGTAGATAACTTAATTACATTTACTATAAAGACATTAAAGCCATATAGAAAAAATAAAATTATCTCATCCAACACGATACATATTAATCCCATAATACAAACAACCAAATTCCTTAATTGTTCAGTTAAAGGTTATAACTCTATATATGTTCTCCTCTAAAATACATCATTGACTTCAAAAGAGTCAAATTCATTATACACACTCATCACCTATTATGAAAATATCATCTCATATTTGTAATACTTATACCAAAATCTCCTTACGGATCAGCATTTTCATTCATCATCATAACAATCCCCTTCATTTTCAAAAGCTTTTAATGGAAAAAAAAAACCCTTCAATTGCCATTAAATTGAAGAATTTAACTGCCTGCTGCACATGAATTCTCTTATATGTTGTTATTTACATAACTATACGATAGTATCTTAACTATTCATGATAAGTCAATGCTTTATCAGATCAATTTACTTTCTCCTTCTAATATATATATATATATATATATATATATATATTTTAAAAGTTTAAATTCAGCAGCAACCGAAATTGACCTTTTCTGACGAATCTAAAACGATAATCAAGAAGAAGAAAAAACAAAAACAAAACACGAAGAACACAAGTTTGCAAATGCACAACACAAATTCTGAGATAAACCAAAGCATATGAAAATTTTCCATGATCGTCTTGGTTTGATTTCGATCTATGTCTAAAGTTTCAGTTGAGCAATTCACCACAAAGATTATTTATATAAAGTGAAAGAAAAAACATAGAGAAAATCGTACTATGGAAGCAGAAAGCGCCGAAGACTCAGAGAATTTGTACTGAGCCATTGACCCTACGGTTCTTGCTCGTCATCATCTGCTTGAACTCGTCGAAGTTGACGTTGCCGTCGCCGTCGGAATCCACCGACTTGATCATTTCGCGGCATTCCTCGACGGAGCACTTCAGGCCGAGGCGGTTCAGCGCCAGGTGGAGCTCCGCCTCGGAGATGAGGCCGTTCCTGTCGCGATCGTACAGATTGAAGGCGTCGCGGAGCTCGGTGGCGCCGCCGTCCGGCGTTTCGGAGTGGCAGAAGGCGGCGAACTCCTGGAGGCTGATGAAGCCGTCGTGGTCGGTGTCGATGTCGTCCATGACGCGGCGGAGCTCCTCCGACGACACGCCGGATCCGAGAGTTTGGAGAACGCTGTCGAGCTCGTCGACGGAGATCTTGCCGTCGCCGTTGGCGTCGAAGCGGTTGAAGACTCTCTCAAGTTCGTTCATATCTTGTAGGTACGGTGAGGGTGCGAGATTCGGGTTCTGTTTCGGGTTCGGGTCGGATCCCAATGATGTGGGTTGGTTGGTTGCCATTGTGATTTGAAAGAGAAATGGCGTTTGGTTGGAATTTGGACGGAGAATGGAGGAAGGTAATGGGTTTTAATGCTCATTTGGTTTTGTGGGACCCTATTTGATTCTAGTGCTGGTAATAATTAATAGATTCTAAGAGTCAAGGTCAATGTGTAAAATAAAAATGTGTAAAATAAAAATTAAATAAGTTATCACTTTAAAAGATGTTTATACACTTAAGTTATTTATAATTCTTAAAAAGATGTTATTTTGAACTGAAAGATTAAAAAATTATAACGAAAAAGATTATTATAATCTTAAAATAAATTATAATTATAAAAATACTTTAATTTCTTTTCCTAAAAATACTTTAATTTTTTTTCCTAAACGACATCTTTTTGAGTTCAATATATATAATTTATCTACATTAATTGCAGAAAAATTAATTTATAATTTATTTTGTTAGAATTAAAAAATAAAAATCTTGCAAATTATTGCCTATATTTTCTGTGGTTTCATTTATAAAAAATATCTTTTTTTAAATAACATAATTTTGTGTCATTTTACATAAAAATATTGTATTTTGATATTTTTTTATTTTCTTTCTCCTTCATCATTTTCTTCTTTTCTCTATCATCCTAATTTTATACCTGAGAGCTTCACTTAAAATGATACAAAATTGTACCATTTAAAATTATATGTATTTTTTCTTTATGTATTCATATAAAATTTTAATATATATTTTTTACAGCATAAATAATTCTCATGTTGATTCAAAGTTGTCTTCTCATTCTCAGTTCGAAACACGTGTCTATTTTTTTTTTAATGGCCCCACCACAACTTTGTCTTTATTGCAAGTTTTAAACTTCTTCCACAAGAGAAGTTGAAACCCCATAATTTATTTTAGGATTTAATTGTAACGGAAATTATTTTTTTATTTTTTATATTTGACTCTAAAACCTAAGTCAGTTACCACGGGAATAACATTTTATAACTTGTCGTCCAATTTCCATCATGGTTGTTAATGAAAAATAACATATCTCCAAACAAAAATATGTTTTTTTCGATAAATAATGGTCTAGTTATAAATTAATATTCAATAAACGATTCTGGATGCATGTTTAAAAGTTATGCCAATTTATCAAATGATAAAAGTTCAGTTTGCATAGAATTGAGCAGTTGTGGGTGATGATATGTGCAGAGGCAATCCAAAAAATTAGGTGGGGTCAAAATTTAACATATCAAATTATCAAAAAATTTATCATACTTTCATAAATTTATTAGGAAAAAAATTTACTATGAATTCTAATGTAGTTATCTAAATTATGTACTAAATAATGTCACATAATATTGAAAATCCAAATGAACAATTTTCGTTGATTATATATCAAAGCAAACATATAAAAATGCACTAACATTTTCGGTAAACATTTCAAACATTAAAATTTCACTTTCTTCCCACAACATAATAAGTAATGAACCAAACATTATCCTAAGGATATGAAAACACACAAATATAATAATTATATGTTTAATAAACATTGTCCTTAGTCTCCTCTTCCGTTATCTCTATTTCTTAAATTTTCAAAATCTCACGTTAGAGAACATCATACTTGTTTGCAACAGCCATAAGCACGATTGAAAATTCTCACATTTGGAAATTAAGTTTTTGACTATTCTTTGTGTGTGCAGTAACCCAAAACACAATAGTTCAATGGGCCTTCATATTTCATAATTATAGTCCTGTTATTCATTTGGTTTCATGATTGTTACTTTCAAGGGTTAAGTGTTTGTCTTTTTAAAGGACACAAATTGTATCCTTTTAGTTTTGAACACTATGTCTTATCAGTAAGACATAGTTATAATATGAAAAAATATTTTTTTGTCTCTCTCCATGTCAGCTGAAGTGGCTGAGAAAATAGAAGAAAAAAAATAATTTTTCATATTATAACTATGTTTTACCGGTAAGATATAGTGTCAAAAATTAAAAGGATATATAACATTGTGTCTTTTAAAAGGACAAACCATTTTTTCTACTTTTAAATGGGTTTATTTGGTTTAGTTGGGTCCAAATTTTGAAATAGGTCAATTAATCATTTTTGTGATTAAGTTTAAAAGTTTTTCTTTTTTAAAATAATAGGAGTAAGAATAAATAACATAACTGATTAGAATAAAGTAGGAAAAAAAACAAATATACAGGATAAAAAAAGAAAAAAAAAAGAAAAACACAAAAATAACCATACTATACATGTTCCTTATTATTTGTTTGCATTTAAATGGTTTGTCGTTACTTTGTATTGAGTATTTGATTTTCTATTTAGGTGGTGCCAATTATAATTTTTACCTTAGTTAATATTAATTAATTATATAATAAGTAAAAAAGACAGGTTCCAAGGCACTTGTTGGCTTGCATGTGGCTACGCCACTGGGTATGTGTTCGATTTTCTCCAAACCATTTTTAAAGGGATTTAAATCCTTAATCCCGAGACCCGTCCCAAATTGAACTAGTCGCGAAGCGATAAACCGATTGAAATATTTTTTTTTTAAAAGTCATGCCAATTTATGAATAATTAGATCTCCATTAAATTAAGATTAAATAATATTATGGAAGTCATCTATACACGTAGGAATCCTCTTGTTTTGTTCAATATGTATGGTTTCTTACAACCTATGTTGCATCGACACTGATACGGGACACGAGACACGACATGATATTCTTACTTGTTAATTCTAAAAAATGTTAGATTTCGACACATTAAGACACATTTTGATATTGAATAATATTTTTAATTTAAGTAGTATATATCATATTTAATATTCAATAATTTAACAAAAAGAATAGAGATAAACTTATATATCCATTAATTTTGTAAAGAAACATAAGATATCACAATTATTTATAAATAATGTTATTCTTACCACCTCTTTTCGCTTACAACCTATTTTTTTTTATAAATTTCGATTATAATTTACTGTGTTATACTTATTAATTAATTATTAATTCTAATAAATTATAACCGTTGGATTGCCGAAAATCGATCAACCGTGAAAAATAAGTTATAAGATGTTGTAAAAATTTTATGTTGTCAGAATAATGCTCCTAATTATTTATATTAAACTCAATAAAACTATAATCATAATCTAACAAATCTAATAATTGAAATTAAAAAACGACAATACAATCAATCTTTGAATTTTTTTTTAATCCCTCCTTATTGGAATGTTGGACATGGGTGCATGGTAGCTTACAACAGTAGTACAGTACGTGTTGGGAAATGGCGCGTTGGATGTGGGGACATGTGGGGATGAAGACGCGGTTTTTATCTATTTTAAAAGGGTTATGGAGATAGCAAATAGTGATAGCTCAATTGGCGTGCATGGGAGCTAAGGTGGGGATGAGAGTATGTGTTCGAATCTTTTAAGTACCTCATTTCTCCTTTGAAAGGAGTTTAAAGCTTTAATTCTGAACCTGCCCCGAATTGAATTAGTTGCGAAACAATAAACCGAATGTAATATTTCAAAAAAAAAAAAAGTTATGGAGATGGGTTGAGATCGAGCTCACTCTGTTGCTTATAACTTATAAGACCAAAAATACAGCGATATCATGTGCCATGTGTTCTTAACCCAAAAGAGATGCTTGCTGATAGAACAAGAACAGCACACACGATTGTTCTTTTGCAAAAGTTAAATTCGATACTTGACGTGGGGAGTGGAATTTGGTATCCCAACTGAATCATCAATCAATGATATGCGCCGGAAGGTGAGTGTATCAGCGCATGTGAGTTGAGCTGGGACCACTGTGTTGCACTTTGCAATTTTTAACATGTGGACCACTTGGATCCATTAGGATTAGTTGTGTGGTAAAGTTGTTTGAATTTTTTATAATTTTTGTGGGCTTCTATTAATGGTACTTTATCTTATTTTGATAAGAAGTAGCTAAGTCACGATTTAGATGTGGGTGTAGTATAAAGCTCTCTTAATTAAGTGATTTTTTTGTTTGGACTTGAATATTTAAATATCTGTAAATTGATTAGTGTGATAACAGTATAGGCATTATCCATAGACCCATGATGAGAAGGGAACTAGAGTTAATAAATTTGGTAATATCTCTTTTGCATTCACAACGTGTTGGAAAATCAATACCCCACAACTCACCCCATCGAGAGTTGTGATTAGGGATTGGTATAGAGTATGAACTGCAGAGAAAAATCTTGATATTTCCAATCTTCTAGGAGAGTCAGAGCAAACAAGAAACAATGAAAGCCTTCAAGAAATTATAAATCATGTCTTCCACAAGTAAGACCACATCTTTCGGTATTCTAATTTAATATAATGATATTCTATTAAAATTCTTTCAAAAGTTTGATAAATTATCACATTATTATATGGAGAAAATTGTTTCTCCCCACAAAAGAACGTGATTTAGTGAATTCCTAAAAAAAATTACAAGATATATTAATATTTTTATTTTCTTTTGTATAATTTAATTTTATTAAAATACCTTATATTCTTTTCCTAAAAATTTTAAATGACGTTATTTTGGAATTGCAAATATAATTTCATCTCATGGCTCTTTGATCCATTTTGAATTTTTACCCTTTAATTTTTTAATTTAGTATTTGATTTACAGTAGTTATCAATAGGGATCGTTTAGTGACACGAAGGGGACCTACCCAGTGTGTCACTCACACATTCTTTTTTATTTTTTATTTTTTTCAATTGAGTGACGCCTCCTCTCCCTCCGGCACTCAAAGGATTGTATCAAATGGCACAATCTCGTTAGTTCCGTTATCATAAAATTTCGGAAGACCATAACTTTTAACTTGAGTATCCAAATTACATGATTTTTTTTATTTCACATAACTTTTTGAGATCTACGTAATGACAGCTCATTTGACATATTTTATCTTTCATTAACATAGTTCAAATTTACAATAATAGTTCCACATTTTTTAAAATTTGAATTATATTTGTGAGAGATAAAATATGTCAAATGAGGTGTCATTGCGTAAATATCAAAAAATTATGTGAAATAAAAAAATCATCTGATTTAAATACTCTAGTCAAAATTTATGACCTTCCGAAATTTTTCAATAACGGAACTAACGAGATTGTGTCCCTTGGCACAATTCTGTGAGTGCGGGAGAGTAGGGGGCGTCACTCAGTTGAAAAAAAAAAATGTGAGTGACGCGGGGAGGGTTGCTGCACTCAGTTCGATCTCTCTCGCATCACTAAACAACCTTCATTGATAAATAATGAGAATTAAATACTAAATTGATACATTAAAACCTAAAAAAAAAACCAATAAATCAAAGAGCCTTTATCTCATATTATGGAGAAACTTTGATACCTTATTATCTATATTACTTTAAAATGAGAGATGTTAATCTATAAAATAATAATGTGCTCATTTTTTACACAACTTTAGTATATAATGCTTAAACAAGTATGTCACCTCTCTTTGACTGAACCCAATCAGATATTTTTTTATTCTCCATTAATTCATTTGTTATAATCAATTCGATTATTCTTTTCAAATTTCAATACAATTGCGACGCGTCTTTAAGATTCAAACTTGAAATTACTAATTTAATTGGGATAACCCTTATCATTGGATCATGTGCTTAATAATAATAAATTCTCTTCATCAGAGTAAATCTACACCCACACTCTATTTCTATATAGAAAAATCCAACCACATACCAAACAATGGGTTCTCATTTTTTTTTAAAAACAAAAATGTCATGGTCCTTTTTTTGGATAATGAAGCAAAACTAAGTTTCTACAGTCTCTAGGGGTTTCTAATCATGGTTGCTAAGCATGAAGCAAAACTAAGGATATGTTTGATTCCTATTCTTAAAAATTGTTTTTAAGTTTTTAAAAAAATAAATAAATAAAATCTGTTTGGAAACGATTGTTTTGCAAAGTGCTTTCCAAAACAATTATTCTTTTTTAGTTTTAAAAACTAAAAAACCAAAACAACTTCTCGATGTTCATGTTCTCCGGATGTGTTTTTTGATTTTTTTTGTTTAAGCAGTGGCAGTTTCGTAAATATCAAAATTATTAATGATAATTTTGTAAATATCAGGATTCAAAACAATTACTTTATCATGGCATTTTTATAATTCTAAAACTCCATTAATGACATTTAAAAATAATTACAATTCTTTATAACTTTAATTTAACTATACTCAAACAAGTTTTTTTATTTTTTTACTTTCAAAATCAGTTTTTAAAATTATATTCAAAACCATTTTTTAAAACAAAAACACTTTTAAACACACCCTAAATTTCTACGGTCTCTAGGGGTTTCCTCAAATAGGTGTTAGATAAAACACTTATCATAAAGTAAAAGTTATAGTTATTAGTGAATGTGCAATTTTTTTATTTTTTATCCTGATAATCTCAAACCTCATGGGAGTCTGATTTACATTGCCATATTAAGGCACGATTTTGCAGAGTATCATTTCAAGAAATCGAATCCATGATTTCAGCTTTAATATCAAGTTTTGAATCAATCATTCAACACTAGACCAAAAACTACAATTATTGGTCAGAGCAACTTTTTGTTCTTATCTTTACATGCTCCAAAACCATAGTTTTCTTTAATTCCAACAAATATCATGAAAATTTCTAAGGTATTGCTGGGTATATATTTTTTCTAAAAAGTGAAAATTTTCTCCCCTTTAAATTAAGT
Organism: Gastrolobium bilobum; assembly: GCF_033153095.1. NCBI lineage: Eukaryota > Viridiplantae > Streptophyta > Magnoliopsida > Fabales > Fabaceae > Gastrolobium > Gastrolobium bilobum. Next base: position 663,271 of record NW_026899326.1, read on the forward strand.
TTTTAACTTATATTTTTATCTACATCCCAAAACTTCTTTTTTTAAAAAAAAAAAAAAGATGTACGTATATCCACTATATTCAAAATTGACTCCCACATCATATGTCTTGACTAATGTTTGCTTCACCAGTAGTTTTTTTTTTTTCAAACTTGGCTAGCCCAATAGCAATCCAAAGGACGTGAAGGTAATCTTTCCACAGGAAATTGACACGTGTATCAAGGCTCAAATGCCTTCCACGGTCTTCGACCATTGCTCGTGGTCTTCCGATGAGCCTCCGTCTCCATATAACCGAAGAAGTTCATCCTTATAGGATGTAACTTTCCTCTCCTTCGCCCCACTTAAGACTAGGGTCGTTCCTACATTCACTTCTAGTTTTGAACGTGGCAATATAGGTTGAATTTGGTAGGTCAACTCACCAATCCATCAAAATGGAACATGTTGGGTTGAGGTTTTTAAGCCATCAACCAACCCACTTCAATTCGTCTCACCTAAAAGTAAATCAAAACGGGTTCAATCTGCTGGGTTATAATTTTTTTTTATTTTTTTTTACAAATGAAATATTATCTACAAAATAAATTATCTTAGTACTCCTTAGAAAAAATAAAGAATAAAAATTTTATTTATGACAAGTGTTATCTATATATAGAGACAAATAAGTTCTTAAAGAATGTTTAACTGAATATTAATATATATATTTAAGATTGAGATTGGAAAAAAATAAGAGAAGTGTGAAATAAAATAAAATAATATTAGAAAAATTCATAAAATATAATATAATTTTTAATTTTAATTAGTTTTTTTAATTGGTGGGTTGGTCGGTTGACCGGTTGATCCGCCAACCCACCATAAAACGAAATGTGTTCATTTTTTCAGCCTATATTTAATGGCGGACCAACCTGACCCGTCTCATTTTTGGCGGGGCGGGCCAACCAATATTGCCACCCCTAATTCTGATTGGGCACCTTGTGACCATGAGTGAGTGAGTTTTATCCTCCAACATTACCTCATCCCTCATTGACCATGGGCACCTAGGTGTCAAAATTATTAATGTAGTTTCATCCAATAATTTAAAGGTTGAATTAGTTCTTTATATGATATTAGAGTTTCAGTATCATGTGTTTGATCCTCATCACTAGGGGTGAAAGTGGGCTGGGCTGGGCCAAGCTTTGCCTCGAAAAGCCCAAGCTTGGGCCAAAAATTTTTAATTTGGCTGAGCCTAGTATAAGTCTAACTGTTAGCCTGACTTGGCCCGTTTATAAAAAAATAAATGATATGACCTAGCCCGTTAGCCTGTTAATTTGTAACTTCCAAGCAGAACCATTCACAAAATACTCAAATTCTGTTGCCAAACCAAAAATCACAATTTCAATGTCCAAACAGAATCATGAATCACAACAAAACTCATTACAATCTGCATTTAAGTCACTTTCAAAAGCAAAATGCTCAAACTAAATAACAAATATTTCATGAGATTCAACAAACAAATCCATACTATGTAAATTAAAATAACTACATGAATCCAACAAACACATCATGATGCTTTTAGTAAGTGTAACTTCTCCCAAAAACTTTTTAATATATTCATATACAGAATCTAACATACTGAGATGTTGGTTCCTTCTACTTAAGAAGTATAGTCATATTTATATTAAATAATAATCGAATATAATTAAGTTATAAATAATTGCAATTTATTAAATTTATATCTTTTATTTTTTTCTTCAAGGCATACTTATTCTATTTTATTTTATTAAAATAAATAGTACAATATGGGTCGGTCTGTAGGCTTATAGGTCAGGTCTTGCGAAAGTGGATCTACGGTCTATTTATTTTTTCAAGGCCCAAGCACGACTTATTTTACGAAATATACTAGGTCAGATATGGCCTGACATAGGCCGAGCCGTAGGCCCCTGTAGGAAGACCCAACTCAGTTTTACTCCTACTCATCAGTCATCACCTCCTATTTAATTAATAAATAAAAAATTGTGGAGTTTCTTAGCATAAGTAAATGGACTTGTATATTATCCATCCTTCAAACTTAATGAATTCTCATGTGAGGGGATATATTAGAAAGTATTAAATTATTAATATAATCTCATCCAATAGCTTAAACTTTTGAATGGAAATAATTATTTACACGAGGTTTGTTGAAGTTGCGTTGCATCACTTCTTCTTGAGCAGATTTATTTTAATTATCAAATTAGTTAATCAAAACACCTCCACTGATTAAATTAAGGTACTGCATTGTTTCCAACGAACCAAATAAAAGGAGCGGGAATTTGTTGGAGAGAAATACACCTTTATTTTTATAAAATTGTGAGCTGTTAGTTTTGTGTTAAAATCACATTTGCAACATCAAAAATGAAATTCCGAAGTAAACAAACGTAATTGGTTAATTTTTTTGGGGAAAAATTAATTATGCAGTGACTATAATTAATTTTAAGAGAAAAGAATTTTTTTAGAATTTCAAGTGAGTATAGATTTTTAAAATATACCTATATTTACAATAAATATATTGTATGACAAATCTGTGTTATTGATTAACCAAAAACCAATAATAAAATTTCAAATTCAAACTAAATTATTTATTAAATTAAAATATTAAGTATGTGATATTCATATAGTATTTCTCAATTATGCATGCACACTATTATATGATTACTAAAAATAATCATAATTAATTTAAAATATTTTTAATTAAACTTAATTATTCCTTTTTTAATAAATAATTTGATATTTAATTGCCCACAAAACCGATTAATCTGGATTCAAATTAGGTAGAATCATAAGGGCGATGAATCTCTTAATTATTATCAAACTTTTAACACAATTACATACTTAGCTAGTTAGCTAAGGGTTTGGTTCATATCTCTCAAGGGCGTGGATTCAAATCCCACTAGTCGATGTAAGGACTTTGTTGGTGGGTGATATGTAATCCCTCCCAAAAATCCTCAAAAAGATTGGAAGTTTTCCCTGACCCTAATGAGATACCGGTGCGGCGGTGTCTAACTCCACTTAAACTTTCTGTTATACAAAAAAAAATATTCAAACTCAAAACCTAATTATTTTTATATAAATTACTAATGTATAATAAAAATTCTAACATCTTGAACCCCCAAAAATAAAAATAAAAATCCTAACATCTTGAAAGAAGTGCATGTTAACCAGAGAGAGGAAGAAAGCTGTTTAGAAATTTATCCATGAAAAACCGAGACTTCTAAACGGTTAAAAAAAATATAGAATAAAGTCAATAAACTTTAAAAGATAAAGTGTGTGATAGCAAGTATTGATGAGAAATCAATGACTATAATTATAATAAAATATATACACATGAGTAAGAAACTATGAAATAGTTAAAATCAACTTCCTTGATTTTTTAATTAAAAATTATAACTCCACACTTTATTTTCTACAGTTTTTTTAGAACAGTGAACTTTTAAGACAAATAACAAGTTAAGAAATCGGTTATTTATTTATTTATTTTTCAATTGAAAAGTGTGTTAGAAAGTATGTTCATAAGATACTAACTTTCTAATACTAAAATCATAATTCATTCTATGACAAATAATAAAATAATCTATATTTTTATTTTAAAAAAGCAAGAGGCTAATTGACCATTTTTTTTTTTTATAATTTTTTTATCACTTTACCCCTCTTTCAAATTATATACTAATTTGTCTCTATTTTTAAATTTATATCAATTTATTCCTATTTAATCAAAATTTGACCGATATTTACTCAATCAAATAACTCATTTACTCAATTAAGTTATTTAATTTGATATCGGGTGTCAGTCAGGCTTTAGTAAACTAGAAAAATTAATATATAATTTGAGAAAAAAATAATTTAATATATAAATTGAAAATAAAATTAAAATGGCAAATTAATTTTAAAAAGAGACAAAATAGTGAATTAACCCCGTCAAACACTTCAAAGCTAGCTACTGCTGTGGCCTAAAGGCAAGCGGCAACGTAGTAGGGGTGTTCATCAACCGATCCAAACTGATTCAAATCGCGGTAACCGAACCGAAAAACCGATAACCAAATAAATCGAAAATCGAAAAACCGAGAACTGAATAAAAACCGCAAATTTTACTTGGATTGGATCGGTTTTCGGATGGGTTGATGAAAACCGATCCAATATATTAATTCCCCTCTACCTACTTGGGTCTTTCCTCCCATCATAGCCCAAAATTTTTTAAACCCAAGACCTATTAACCCATCAACTAAACCCAAGAAAAAATCTAGTCACATCTCATCAACAAAAAATTATTTGGGTAAAGCTTCATATCTCATTGCAAAAAAAAAAAACTATATTATCATTTACTTTTCTGTTTAAATTTTTTTTTACAAAGCCTATTATACAAAAAATGTTATTTGCACAATAACTATAAAGCAAATTTTAAGATGTTCAAAAAACCGAAAACCGATCCAATCCAAATCGAAAAAAATTGGATCGGATCGGATCGGATTTGAAAAAAAATCCAAACCGAATTGATGATGACATGATCAAACCGAAGAGATTGGATCGGATGATTTTTGCTTCCAAAACCGATTCAATCCAGACCGCGAACACCCATACAACGTAGTAAGGAACCATCATTATAAAAGTATATTATTATTATTATTTTGAAAGCAACAATAGAAGAAGCTAACTAGCTATTAGGGGTGTTAATGGGCCGAGCCGAGCCGAGCCGAGCTTTGGTCTTAACGGGCCAAGCCTGCTTTTAAACGTGTCAGACTGACCTTAGCCTGTTACCGGTTACGAATATAATATTGGCCTGTTGCCTGGTTTATTTACAAAAATTAAAAGCCTGTGTGAAGCCTGTCTTAGCCTGTTAAAAAATAAAAATTAGAGAACAGAATTCCACAAAAAAACAATTTCCAGATAGAAACCTTAGTCTCCAATTTGCAGCAATAATTTACAAAGTCTACAATAAAGAAATAAAAATTAAAGTGAGAGAAGGTAGATAACAGGTTATATTATCTTTGCCCATTATAAAAAAAAGTGCTAACAAAAAGAAAGAAGAAAAAAGAAAAAATAAATTGACACAAACGAGCAGTGCACGGTGGAACGAATGAGTTTTTGGGGTGAAATGGATTGAGAAGAAATAGAGGACTATTACAAGTAGTATAAAAAATATAAAATAATATACTAGGTCAGCCTGATAGGCTTTAAGACCGAGCTTTTGAATTGGAGCCTAAGCCCTTTTTATTAAACGAGCTTTTATACAAGTTCAAGCCTGGTGCAAACAACAAATTTTAGACATTTAAGCTCAAGCCTTCACGAGCCGAGCCAAAGGCCCCTGAAAGTCCCCTGGTCTGTTTAGCACCCCTACTAGCTACTCTAGGGGGTGTTTAATAGAGGAGAAAAAAAAATTTACCAGAAAAATACAATTACTAGATATATGGTGTGAAAGTGATTTTGGTAGGAAAATTTTAAAACAGTTGTGTGGTAGGTAAAAATATTACCAAAAAAATTGAGTTAAAAAAACACTTTCAACAGTACACCAAAAACAATTTGGCCAGCAATTTCATGTTCAATTTTTTTTTTCCCATCAAACCCATAATACCACCATCAATATGGGTTTCTAGAACAGTTTTTCCAAAGAAATTTTGCAAACAAAATAGGTTGGCTGGGCAAAGCATTCTTCTACCTAAATTTTGTTAAATCTTTTATCAAACACAGTTAAATTTATATATAATCATCGAATTATGCAACCAATAATTTACTAGTTAAACTAGTGACTCGATGTCTTAACCAAACTAATGACCAAGTCGATTTTAATAATATTACTATCGTAGCACAAAATACTTTTATTCTAAGAGTAGAGTGGCACTGTACTTCAAACTACAAATTTGTTTTATTTGAATTCCATTTTCTACCCAAAACAAAAATAACTAAAAAAATATCTGTTCACAAATTTTACGGTTATAGACTGAATAAAATCAAAGTAGGTAACTAGACTCTAGATTAAAAGTTCTACTGTTACTAAATCAGCTATCCCACTTTTCTACCCACCTACCACATGCATGTAGTTGCATCCCCTGTGCCAAAAAAAAAAAAAAACTAAATTACAGGGATTTCATGTTCAATCGTCCTAACTGGAACCCTTGTTCATATGGGTGAATTCATAACTCAAAGCAAATTGTGACATCAATCTTCAAAGTTTTCAAGACACCCAAATGTGTATAACTCCAAAAGTTCATTACTTCTTGACATCTCCCTCGTAGTGAAAGCAAAAACTTAGTTCGTTTATTGTGTAAAGATCACAGTTAATTCCATTATTAAAATCCGTTCAGTCATTAACCCGATCAAGATACTAGGTCATTGGTTCAATCGGTGAATTACTGGTTCAACCGCATAAATCGGTAAATATATACAAATCTATAATTTATGTTGAAAAAATTATAAACATAATCAAATACCTATAAAAAATAATATCAATTTTAAATATTTTAATATGAAAAATAATAAATTATATATTATTATCCAACCAAGGCTCAAACAAACATATAATGCTTGAGATACTCATGCTTCATGTTCAGCAGAAGACATCTCTAGTCAGTGGCGGACCCAGAAAATTTTATTTATGTCTGCACATTTAGTGGCGTTGATTTTTATTTTTTATTTTTTTAAATGCATTAAAAAAAAAACTTCAACTTAACATAAAAATAATAATAATCAAAAGTCAACTAAGCTATCATAATTTCAAGCAATGATTATTTGTTAAGATTTTTATTTGTATAGCGATGTAAAATAATCTTATCCTATTTTTTATTATTATTTTAATATTAAATATAATTATATATCACAAGTGACTGATAGAGAAAAATTAAGATGCAGAAATATAACTCACAATGTTTTGAAGAGGGAATACCAATTTCATAAACTGACTCAAACTTAATATAAATCAGAAACTAAAACTGAAAAACATAACATTAAGAGACACATTACACCCAAATAAACTCTAACTTAATGACTCATTATACTACCCAAAACTGACCCATTATGATACCGTTAAGACTCATCAAACAACTTTAGTGCAGCACATGGCCGTTACATCAAACTTAAAAGACCATTGAATTTTCTAACGGACAAAAAACAAAGAGACTCTAACATTCCCTCCCTTAAAGTGATGTTCTTGAAAAATTCAGTTTACTCCAAATCCTTTGACTTTCTCCATGGAACACATGCCAAGTAATCCCCTGAGCTTTTGAAACGCAACATATTTGAGAGGCTTCGTAAACAAATCAGCAACTTGATCCTCACTTCTACAAAAAATAAGATCAATTATACCAGCCTTTGTAAGATCCCTTAAGAAATGATACTTCACATCTATATGCTTGCTTCTCCCATGTAAAATTGGATTCTTTGACAATTTAATTGCAGAATTATTGTCACAATAAATTAAAGTTGCTCCTTCTTGCTTGAAGTGAAGTTCTTCAAGAATTCTCCTTAGCCAAATGGCTTGGCATGCACAAGCTGTAGCAGCAACAAATTCAGCTTCTGTGCTTGATAAAGTGACAATTGGTTGCTTCTTCGATGCCCAAGAAATAGCACTTGTACCAATCATAAAAACATAACCTGATGTGCTCTTCCTGTCATCTTGATCTCCTGCATAATCACTGTCAGTAAATCCCACTAAATCAGATTTTACACCCTTCTTGTAAAATATCCCGAAAGTTCTTGTTCCTTGCAAGTAGCGAAGGATTCTCTTGGCAGCCAACAAATGTATTTCTGTAGGATTTTCCATATACCTGCTAATTAAACTCACAGAATACATTATGTCTGGTCTTGTTGCAGTGAGATACATCAAACTTCCCACAATTTGTTTGTAGAAGGTGCTGTCAACCTTCTTTCCTCCATGATCTTTATGTAACTTCAAGCCACATTCAACTGGAGTGTGCACAGGATTACAATCCTTCATCTGAAACCTGTCTAGAATATCTTCCACATATTTATTTTGAGAAATAAAAATTCCATCACTTGATTGTGCTACACTTATGCCAAGAAAGTAATGCATCATACCAAGATCAGTCATTTCAAACTCATTCATCATAGACTTTTTAAATTCTTCAAACATAACATCACAATTTCCAGTGAATATAAGATCATCTACATATAAGCAAACAATAAGCATTTTTCCTTCATCACCAATCTTAACAAAGAGTGTATGTTCATAAGGACACTTTATAAAACCAGCCTTAAGAAAATAAGACTCAATGCGACTATACCAAGCTCGAGGGGCTTGTTTTAGTCCATAAAGTGCCTTTTTCCATTTGTAAACTTTATGCTCATTTCCAACTTTCTCATAACCAGGGGGTTGTTCAATAAATATTTGTTCCTCTAAGTACCCATGCAAGAATGCCGATTTGACATCTAGCTGGTAAATAGGCCAAGAATTTTGTGCAGCCAATGCAACCACCAACCTGATTGTATCATGTCTCGCAACAGGAGAAAAAACTTCTGTATAATCAATCCCATATTGTTGCTTGTACCCCTTGACAACCAAGCGTGCTTTGTGCTTGTCAATTTCACCATTTTCCTTTAACTTTGTTTTAAACACCCAGTTCACACCAATGATTTTGTGTCCATTTGGAAGATCAGTTAACTCCCAAGTATCATTCCTCTCAATTGCATCAATTTCAGCATCCATTGCTTTTCGCCATTTTTCTTCTTTGACAGCACTCTCAAAAGTCACGGGATCACATTCTGAAAACAAAGCAAAGTGAGTAATTGGATCTTCAATTCCAGTTACCTCATAATCTTCCATCCAAGTAGGCCTTCTTCTAACACGACGAAGAGATTGAGTTTCTTCTTCGTTAACTCCAACTACTGTTGGTGAGGATTGACTAGCTGAAGAAGTTGCAATGGACGAATTTTCAGGCATACTAGATGCTGAAATTTGCTCTTGTTCAGAATCAATATCACAAAGAACTTCGGTAGGCTGCTGCATATTCCAATCCCAAGTGTTTTCTTCGTCAAAAACAACATCCCTGCTAACCACAATTTTTTTCGTCAGTGGATTAAATAATTTATATGCTTTAGATGTATCACTTACACCTAGAAAGACACATTTTTCAGCCTTGTCATCAAGTTTTTTTCTTTTCTGTTCCGGGACATGAGCATATGCAATGCATCCAAAAATTCTAAAGTGATCCACATTTGGTTTTCTCCCACTCCAAGCCTCTTCTGGCGTCATATTTCGAACTGCAAAGGTTGGACTTCTGTTCAAGACATGAATGCACCAGTTTACTGCTTCTGGCCAAAACGTCTTTGGAACTCATCCTCTTACCAACAAGCTTCTAACCATGTTGAGGATGGTTCTATTCTTCCTCTCTGATACACCATTTTGTTGTGGTGTATACGCAGTTGTAAGCTCTTTTCGGATGCCATGTTCTTCACAAAAAGCTTCAAATTCTTTTGAGCAATATTCACCACCACGATCTGTGTGAAGTGTCTGAATCATCCTTCCTGTCTCATTCTCCACACGAGCTTTGAAATTTTTAAATGTAGAGAAAGCTTCTGACTTTTCCTGTAAAAAATAAACCCACGTTTTTCTAGAAAAATCATCAATGAAGGTAATTAAATATTTTTTACCTCCATTAGAAATTGGATTTATTGGACCACAAATGTCTGAATGCACCAATTGCAAAATTCCCTTTGCTCTCCATGAGTTCCCTTTTGCAAATTCAGAACGATGTTGTTTGCTAACAACACATTCTTCACATACTAAGGAATGAGGAATTGTGATTTGAGGGAGGCCTGTCACCATATTTTTCTGTTGGAGCGTCTTCAACCCACCAAAGCTCAAATGGCCATAGCGAAAATGCCACAACCATGAAGGATCTTTCATTTCAGCCATTAAACTAGATTGGATTCCTTCAATCTTTAATGGAAACAATCTGTTTGAACTCATCTGAATAACAGCAATAGCACCTCTAACAGAATCATATATTTCACAAACACCATTTTTAATAGTGATCACATAACCCTTTTCTTGTAATTGGCCAGCACTCAATAAATTACTTTTCAAATCAGGAACATACAATACATTAGATATTGTTTCCACAAAACCATTCTTGGTTTTTATTTTAATGTCACCTTTTCCCATTACTTTCACAGTAGAATGATCACCAAAACTCACAGTAGATTGAAAATTTTCATTCAGATGAGAGAAAGAAGACTTACTACCACTCATGTGGTTGCTACAGCCAGTATCCACATACCAAACATCTGGCTCAATTTGCTTTTCATCTTTAGCAACCATCAATAAGGTTTCACCTTCCTCCTTTTCTGCAAAGTTTGAACTTTCTTCTTTTTCTTTGCTATTTGGCAGCTTAGTATAACATTCAGATTGATAATGACCAAATTTATGACACCTGAAACATTCTACCTTGGATTTATCAGGGGCTCCTCCTCTGTCTCTGCCTTGAAATTGATCATTATTGGCTCTGAAATTAGTGGACCTTCCTCTGCCTCTGCCTCTGTCTCTACCTCTGCCTCTACCTCTACCCCTTCCTTGAAAATTGTTGGAACGAGTATCGGTAGAAGCCTTTAATGCTTGCTCATCTGTGTCTTCCTGTTTGAACTTCTGTTCATGCACCACCAATGAACTCTGCAATTCATCAAGTGACAAATCATCTATATCTTTAGATTCTTCTATAGCACAAACAACAAAGTTAAATTTTGCTGTTAATGATCGAAGAATTTTTTCTATGACAGTTATTTCTTCTATCCTGCCTCCATGAATTCGCATTTTATTGACAATGGTCATCACGCGAGAGAAATAATCTGCAATTGATTCTCCCGACTTCATTCGAAGTGTTTCGAATTCCGAGCGTAAAGCTTGAAGCTGCTGCCTCTTTGCTCTTGCAGAGCCTTGATACTTCTTTTTCATGGAGTCCCAAATATCCTTGGAAGTTTCTTTGGAAAGAATGGTTTCCAAGATAGAACGGTCAATGGCCTGGAAGAGATAATTCTTCGCCTTCAAATCCTTCAACTTTACTGCTTCATGAGCTGCTCGTTGTGCTGCTGTCAACTGAGCTCCTTCTGCTAGTGCTGGTTCAACAACACCATTGGTAACTACATCCCAATATTCCTTGGATCGAAGGAAATTCTCCATCAACATGCTCCAATGATCATAATGACCATCGAAACGTGGAATGGCTGCTTGCACAAAATTAGAATCTGTGGCCATGACTCTTCACTTTACTCTTTTTTCACAACTCAATTCCCTCACGTGTTTAACTCTCAACCTGGCTCTTGATACCACTGATAGAGAAAAATTAAGATGCAGAAATATAACTCAATGTTTTGAAGAGGGAATACCAATTTCATAAACTGACTCAAACTTAATATAAATCAGAAACTAAAACTGAAAAACATAACATTAAGAGACACATTACACCCAAATAAACTCTAACTTAATGACTCATTATACTACCCAAAACTGACCCATTATGATACCGTTAAGACTCATCAAACAACTTTAGTGCAGCACATGGCCGTTACATCAAACTTAAAAGACCATTGAATTTTCTAACGGACAAAAAACAAAGAGACTCTAACAGTGAGGGTACAAAATTTTATATTATGAGTTGTACAACAATTCATAGAAACTCCAATAAGTTTCAATATTTTTGGTTGTAAAGCCAACTTTATACCTAAAAGGTGCATGACTAGACATTTCCAAGAGCACACTAGCCAACAACCAAATGTGCACTCCTTACTTTTCCATGTGTCCTTAACATTAATTTTAACCTTGATATATTTTACATTATGAGTTGTTCAAATCATCCCTTAATTCTCAGTAAAAAAAAATTTCCCTAAAAAATTTGTGTCTGATAATGCCCACACTTGCAATAGTGTGGGTCCGCCCCTGTCTCTAGCTATAAATTAAATTGAAATTCGTTACATAGTGCAAACCAAAATAATATTAGTGTTGTAGGTACTTAACCTAGGTAAGTCAATAAATAAAAATCACTTAAAATTTCAAAAGAAAAAAAATTATTTGTGAATTTAAAAAAAATGATATCCTTTATATATTTATTTAGGAAAAAAAATTTATAAACCAGGTCGAGTCACTGGTTGAACTGATCAAGTCACTGATTTTTTAAAAATTAATCAAGTCGCATGGGGCATGTTACTTAACGATCCAACATAAAAATCAAACCGATCATATGACCAATTTACCGATTTCTGAATCAACCCGACTAGGGGTGTTCACGGTCTGGATTGGATCGGTTTTGGAAGCAAAAATCATCCGATCCAATCCCTTCGGTTTGGCCATGTAATCATCCATTCGGTTTGGATTTTTTTTCAAATCCGATCCGATTCAATCCAATTTTTTTCAGTTTGGATTGGATTGGTTTTCGGTTTTTTGAAAATCCTAAAATTTGTTTCATGCAGAACATCTTTTGTATATATATTGGCTTTGTAAAAAAAATTGAAATACAAAAGAATCAGTAAACGATAATATAGTTTTTTTTTTGGGGCAATGAGATATGAAGCTCTACGCAGATGAATTTTTTTTTATGAGATGTGACTAGATTTTTTCTTGGGTTTAGTTGATGGGTTAATGGGTCTTGGGTTTAGAATTTTTTTGATTATGATTGGAGAAAGACCAAAGTAAGTAGAGGAGAATTAATATATTGGATCGGTTTGGATTGGATCGGTTTTTATTAAGCAATCCAAAAACCGATCCAATCCAATTAAAAGTTGCGGTTTTTTTTTTGGTTTTTTATTTTTCAGTTTTCGGTTTGTTCGGTTATCGATTTTTCGGTTCGGTCACCGCAGTTTGAATCGGTTTGGATCGGTTGATGAACACCCCTAAACCCGACCACGTCGGTCACCTTTTTTCAACACTAGTTAATTCCAAAGCTTAAGAGCGCAAAATCCATAGAATATTCTCTTCCAAAGAGACAAATAATTATTAATTAATTCACCCAGTCACCCACTATTTGAAAAAAAAAAATGTACCCATCAATTGCACCATTAGTGGAGATGAATGACAAACCAAAACAAGCATCGTGTACTATCTCATTTCAGTCTATGGACAAATAAATTAAGAGCCAAATTAAAGCACAACCACCATAGAATATGCATTGCTATATAAATACACCCATCAAGAAGGAAATTTCATACACTAAAATAAGAGAGAAGGGTTGTAGGTTGGATGACTAAAAAACAAATAGAGGGCATTAATAAACGGTTCAACATTCACCAACAACTACCATAGAATATGAATAGGTTGTACACTAATCAAAAACACACCAAGAGTCACATTTGTTAACATTATAGATTGATAAAGCCTAGCTAACAAACTATAGAAATTAAATGATGATTAATTAATTATTATTTGAGAGAGACCCGTGAGGGCAGAAGGTGACCAAATAGCTAGCCTTAGAGCAAGTAGAAATGCTCGTTGGGTCATCATATGCATAAGAATAGGCCTTAGGACAAGCCACTTTGAATATCCTCGAATAAGCAGTGGGCCCGCAGGCCTGTGGGCTTCCGTAAGGCCCAGTGCAACAGTACCTAGGCGAGTTGAAAGCAGAGCAAGCACTCTTGCATGCAACCACGTGCCTCTGGTCACGTGACCTAACCTGCAGGCCCACGGGGCACATGGCGTTGAGGTCCCTGACACACCCAGCGTAGCTGCATTTTCCTGAACCCTTCAATGGGGTTATGGATAAGGGGAGGTTGTAGCCATCGACGAGGCTCACGTCGTAGAAGTCTTGGTCGTCGCCGAAGGTGAACTCGGCGAGTGTTGCCGGCGGGGTTCCGCCGAGGCCGTTGCAGAAGAGGGCTCCGCCGCAGTCTCCGGTATCGCAGCGGCCGCGGCCTGCGGCGTCGAATGCGCAGCCGTGTCGGCCCCAGAAACGGCCCGACCAGAGTGGAGGGAGTTGGAGAGTTTGGGCCTTGTTTGGTGGAAGGTGGAAGCCTCCTTGGGCCAAGATGGGCTTTCCTGAGCTGGGTTGGATACCGGGCCACACTGGGTGAGGACACTTGTTGCATAGCGTTATGGTTGCTGCTGATGCTGATGATACCTTTGACACTGTTTTGAACAAAAAAAAAAAAAAAACAAGTGACAAGCATGTATGGTTAGTTACATTGTTCTTGTGTGGTTAGTTAATTTCAGTTTCTTTTAATGTTGTTGTGAAGTTAAAAAATGTGGGTGTGTGTGTGAGAAAGAGAGGGAGAAGAAAGTACCTGAAATGTGGGAGATGAGGAAGATGGTGAGGAAGAGAGTGAGGATGGGTCTTAGCATTATCTCCATTTGGGATGAAGAGGTATGTGCTTTCTTTTGTGTTTGCTGTTTAGTATGGCTTTTTATGGTGTGGAAGGAAGATAAATGGCTGAATGACTTTGATGGGGAAGAAAGGGATTTTGACCCTTGTAATGAAAAAAATAAAAAAAGAATAAAAAAAACCGGTTTCATCCTTTTGCCAAGTGTTTATGTTTAAGACACACTTACCGGACGTTTGCTAAAGAATAAAATTGAGATTAAATATCTATTTTAGTCCTCGGCAAATTTTACGATGTCCGTTTTAGTTCCTAACACATAAAAAGGCCTATCGCGGTCCTTAACAAATTCAAAATGAACATATTTAGTTGAAATCGTGAGTCTATTTTGAATTTCTTAGGGACCACGATAGGTCTTTTTATTTGCTAGGGACTAAAGCGGGTATCGTGAAATTTGCTGAGGACCAAAAAATGTATTTACTCTAAAATCATGATTCTCAGTAATATGGTGTGAAAATTATTTTTTCTAAAATATTATCAAAAAACTATATGATAAATAAAAATATTATCGAGATTTTGTTCATAAAAAAGTGTAAAAATTTTCCCATACCAGAGATTACAAGAATACCACCCATAAACCCAAAGGGGTGGTATTCTTAGATGGCAATTGAAAGAAAAATTGTACACAAAGCAAAATCTCGGGAATATTTTCATAAACTTTATATCAAATATGGATAAATAGGTTTACCACTATTATTTTTCCGAGAATCTTAAAAATTTCCTCTACATCATCCTCCGTCACGCTTTGCAAGATGTGTATAAGAATGTGTATCTTGCATTATGTCAACTAGGGATGTTTATCAATTGATCTAAATCGATTCAAACCACAATGATCGAATCGATAACCGAATTAACCAAAAATTGAAAAATTGAAAATAAAAAAAAAATTAATTAATTGGATTGGATTGAATTGGTTTTCGATTTGGTTGGTGAAAATCGATCCGATCCAATCCAAACCGATCTAATATATTAATTTCTCTTTACCTACTTCGGTCTATCCCCAATCATAGTCCAAAAAATTCTAAACTCAAAACTCATTAACTCATCAACTAAACCCAAGAAAAAATGAAGTTGCACGTCATCAGCCAAATTTTGTCTATGTAGAGCTTCATATCTCATTGCCCAAAAAAAATCACATTATCCTTTACTGATGCTTATATATTTAAAAAAAAAAAATTACAAACCAATACATACAAAAGATATGTTATTTACACAATAATCATCAAATAAATTTTAGAGTTTTCAAAAAATTAAAAATCAATCTAATCCAAACCGAAAAAAACTGGATTGGATTTGGAAAAAAATTAAAATCGAATGGATGATTACATAATCAAACTGAAGGGATTAGATCAGATAATTTTTGCTTCAAAACTGATCCAATCCAGACCACAAACCCCCTACACAAATTACATTCCTAATACGCATTTCAGTTGCATTAGAATATTAGGCGACTAAATAATTTGAAGAAAATTAATTCCGTAATTTATTGTTTTTTCATTGTATTAGTCAAAAGTGGGGGAAAGGTTATCAGTTGACAATTTTGTATTTCTTTTCTTTTTATTATATACTTAAAAATTTTAATAGCACAATGTTTATTTAATGTTTATGATGACAATACAGACAAAATTATGTAAAAAAAAAAAATGAAGTTGGGATGGGTATTTTGGAGTTTTGATTAGGGCGAAGTGCAAACATGTTTCAAGAAGTGAATAAAATGGGTTGAAATGCGGTCCATCTTAAATTAAGGAGAAAAAGAAGTAATGAATTGTCGGGCACTATAATATAGTATTTTATAAATATAGGACTTAATGTTTTTAAAGTTATAAAAAATAATTTTATCTCTTGTATACATAAAAATATGTAAGACTCATATAGAGTCATGTGAAGAGAAGAAATATAAAAAAAATATAAATTTCGTAGATTTTTATATGTAAAGGAAATAATTTTATCTTTTAATAAATATAATATAAATTAAAAGTTTAAACTTTTGGCCAGATTATTGTTTGATATTCTTATACGACATGGAGTGTCATTTGAAATAATCTCAATTCATTTATGGGTTTAAGTTTTTTTATGTTGTAGGATTGTAGGAGAGAAAGAAAGTAGAGAAAAGTTAAATGTGAGTCCCATATTTTATATTAAAAAAAAAAGAAAAATTAATTGACACGGAAAATAAATTTGTGTTGGAAAATAATGTAATCTCATGTGGCATGAGAGTATTATTTTCTTCGTTTATAAATAAAATCGTCATCTTATGTTAAATGAAAGGACCCATCCTGTGAATCAGTAAACCTTCCCAAGAGATAGAACATGATATTTAAGTATACATTAAGTTTCAACTGTAAATATATAGAAATGTTGTAAGTTGGATTTCCTACTATGACAATTGACAAGTGATGAGAAAAAATTAATTTATTATAATTTAAATAAATAACTATAAATATATAACTTTTTCAAAATTATTTATGAATTTATTATTGATATTTACGTTCATTTTGGACGTGACCACTCACGCTTAAAGAAAGCGTGACCACTGACCACGAAGGCAGTCATGCCTAGGGGTGCTAAACGAGTCAGGGGCCTTTGGCTCGACTCGTGAAGGCCCGATCTTTTATGTCTAAAATTGATTGTAGGAACTAGCCTTGGACTTGTATAAAAGCTCGTTTAATAAAAAGGCTTCAGGCTCCAATTCAAAAGCTCGGCCTTAGAGCCTCTCAGGCTGGCCAAATATATTAAATTTTATTTTTATTTTATATTTTTTATACTACTTGTGATAGCCGTCTCTCTCTCCTCAATCCATTTCATCTCATTTTATTAATTAAACATACTTTTTCACATATTTTGTTTTATATTATGCTGCTTGGATATACATTAGATTTATGAATATTTATGGAATTACTAGTGTTGTTGACTGTATATTTTGTTTGGATAAATTTTTGTTGTCTTATTTTGTTTTAAACAGGCTAACAGGCTAAACCAGACTTTTATTGTTTGTAAATACAACAGGCCACAGGTTAAAATTATATTCATAACAGGTAACAGGCTTGGTCAGACTGACATATTTAAACACAGACTTAGCCTTTTAAGACCAAAGTTCGGCTCGGCTCGGCCCGGCCTATTAACACCCCTAGTCACGCCTAATCGTAAAACTTTGGAAGATAATAACTTTAGCCTTGGGTGCCCAAATTATGTGATTTTTTTTTATTCCACGTAAAATGTTGAGATCTTTGCAATGACACTTCATTTGGCATAATTTATCTCTCACAAATCCAAAAGCCTCCGAGTTCTTTTTAAACCAACACCATGAGCTGCAGAATTGATGGAGAGAAAATCACTATCGTGATTAAAAGTAGTATTCCTAGCAAACATCCCTATAATTATAGTACCATTGTTACAAATTCAAACTTTATTTATGAGAGACGAAACTTCAACTTAAATAACATCATTCACACTTACGGATATAAAATATACCAAACAAGTTTATTTTGAAAAGTTATGCGAAATAAAAAAAACTGAGATTAAGTATCCTCATCTTGTCTTCAATTGGTAGCCACCTACGATGCACAGACACGGGACACGACACGACACGCCGACACGTTAATTTTAAAAAATGTCATATTTCGACACGATGGGACACATTTAGATATTAAATAAAATTTTTAATATATGTAATATAATTTATATTTAATACATATAAGAGTCCATAATAAGTCATATAATCAATGAAATATTTAAATTTCATAACATAAATATAAATATAAATAATTTTTCGTACTTTGTTAATTTTTCATGTCAAATTTCATAATAGGAAAAAATTAATTTATAAATTATTTCTCATATATTTAGTTAACAAAATAAAATTAAGATTTAAAAAAAAAAATGTGTCCGAGCGTGTCCGAAAATGTGTCCGAGTGTTGACCGCGTGTCAGAAAAAGGTGACTGCGTGTCGAAAAAACGTGTCGAAAAGTTGACCGCGTGTCCCCAAATGTTGACCGCGTGTCCGAACGTGTCCGTGTTGGACACGTGTCCGACACGCAAATTTAAAAAAAAATTGTGTGTCCGTGCTTTCCTGGTAGCCACCATTGTTTATGATCTTTTAAAATTTCACGGTCAAACTATTAATTTTTTATGCCACGTATCAGCAACGGAAGCGAGGTTGGTCATGCCTAAAAGAGGCGTAAGTGGTCACGCCTTTTCTAGGCATGAATACCTCACGCCTAAGTTAGGCATTAATGGTCATGCCCTATTTAGACGTGAGTAACTGCGATAGATTCATAAATAATTTCAAAATAGTTATATATTCATAATTATTTATTTAAATTATAATTAATTAAATTTTTGAGTAAAGCATCTTTTAAATTCCTAACAAAATATATTGTTTTTACGAAAAAAAATGTCTATATTAGTCATTTTTTAGAGACTAAATTGAGTCTTCGTTAAATTTTTGAAGGACTTTATTTTTAAAGAACTAAAATACTAAAGGGATCAAAATTGATTTTTTTTTGTAAGAGATAGAAATGAAAATCATATTTTATAGAGTAAACACTCTTTTTAGTCCCTGGCAATATCTACGAAGTTCTTTTCAGTCCCTGGCAATAAAAAAGGACCAAATTGGTCCCTGAAAGTACAAGAAAAGGATCACTCTACATATTTGGGAGTTGACATAAGGACTAACATAGCCCTTTTTTGTAATTTCAGGGACCAATTTGATCATTTTTTATTGTCAGAGACTAAAAAGAACTTCGTAGACATTAACAGAGACTAAAAATAGTGTTTACTCTATTTTATATTAGAAAGGATCACTCTACATATTTGGGAGTTGACATAAGGACTAACATAGCCCTTTTTTGTAATTTCAGGGACCAATTTGATCATTTTTTATTGTCAGAGACTAAAAAGAACTTCGTAGACATTAACAGAGACTAAAAATAGTGTTTACTCTATTTTATATTAGAAATCCAAAACCAACTTTAATCTATTTTTATTTTTTTTGCCGACAAGTGATTTCCAACAAAATTATCAGCTACTTATTTGCTGTCTCGAGGACACAAAATGCTCATGTCCCAAGAAGCGAGTGTCAGAGCATCAGTGGAGAGTTTGTCTGCACCTCTGAACAAGAAAAAAGATGGTCACATAAATATCTCCAACGTTTGTATTAAAAATAAATAAATATCTCCAACGTTAGAGAATCACTTGGCCGTGTTACCGTTGGTGGGGCGTTCTGCCCGGTGAATAATTTCAATAATTTTTGTGAGAATCTTTTCCAAGTTATCACTTTACTTGGAAACAAGATTTTCCAACGTGACAGAGAAGGAAAAAACACCGATATAGTTTAGGAAAATATGTTTATCACGTTAAGAGATAAATTTCATGTAATATATAAAATTGAAAAGTTTTTTTTTCCTTAACAAAAAATATATGATCTTGACTTTTGTCCCTTAAAAAAAATTAACTTTTACTCCCTTTAAAATTCCAGTTTTTTGAAAATATGGTTCTTCAAAAATTCATGAAGATCTAATTTAGTCCTTAAAAAAGATTAATATGATACTTTTTTGTAAGGGATAAAAGTAGGGACCACATTTTTTTTGTTAGGGACCCAAAATGAGTTTTACTTTATAAAATAAGTAAGATTTATTAAGAAAAAGAGAGAGAAAGAAAAAAAGTGAATCTCATTTATTTTTTTGTACATGTATGAGACAAAATTATATCGTGCAACATTATAAACATATTTCCCTATAATTTAAGGGTTTAATATCTCTCTTGTCATAAGAGATAATTTTATCTCCTACACACATATAAAAATGAGAAAGGTTATAGTTACTACCTTTTTTTCTTACTACTTGTTACTACCAAATCTTAACCGTTGATTTTCGCCAATCTAACGGTTATAATTTATTGGGTCACATTTATTAATTAATTATTAATTCTAATAATTTATAACCGTTGGATTGGCGGAAATCAACGGTTAAAATTTAGTATTAACAAGTAGTAAAAAAAATAGGTAGTAACTATAACATCTCCTTATAAAAATATGTGGAGCTCAATTTTTCTCTCTCTCTTATCTTCATGGCTTTATATGGGCCCCGCTTACTCTTTTTTTGTAATGGAGAGGGGCATAGCCTCAAGCAGGGGTGTTCGCGGTCTGGATTGGATCGATTTTGAAGCAAAAAATCATCCGATCCAATTCCTTCGGTTTGGTCATTACATCATCCGATCAGTTTGAATATTTTTTCAAATCCGATCCAATTTTTTTCGATTTAGATTGGATCGATTTTCGATTTTTTGAAAAGTAAAAAAACAGAACTTATAAGAATTATTTTTAGAAAAATGAGTAGTATTATTTGTCATGGATCTTTTGTATTGGTAGTAGCAGAAAATTTGGACAATACCGTAGTAATAAGTCTTCCAAAATCACTAATAAAAAAAATTATTGATCGGTGTTCTAATAAAAAAAGTAATGAATTCTTTTACAAAAATCACTGTTTTACTACTTATAAATTATAATGGCTGCAAAAGTGGCCACTATGAACACCGGCCAAAACACAGCTTCTACAAAAAACTTAACCATGTATACTAGATTAACGAAAGTAATCCAGAAATTCCATAACATAGTAAACTTAAAACATAAAACTGAATTCTTTTTACCCATACATAGATCATTGGCATGAATACTACATTAACAAAAAAAAAAAAAATTGGTAGAAAATAAGTTTTGATCGGTTTAGATTAGATCGGTTTTCAACATACAAATCGAAAACCGATCCAATCCAGTAAATATTTGCGGTTTTTTTCGGTTTTCGATTTTTCGATTTTCGGTTATTTTGGTTTTTGGTTTTTGGTTTTTCGGTTCGGTTTTTGCGGTTTGAGTCGGTTTGGATCGGTTTATGAACACCCCTAGCCTCAAGGCCCCTCATACATTATGAAAAATATCAAACCCATTATTTAAACACTACATTGAATTAATTGGATGGCTAAATTTAAATTTTCTAAACCTTGATGTATAATGGGGGATTTTTTATCATAATAATGTCAAAAGAAAATATTTTTTCGTTAATTCAAAAGCTAAATATTTTATTAAAATAATACAGTAAAATACGCATATAGTGTATATGTTCAAATTACATATCGGTTCATGCGCCAAGCGATATATAATAGATTTGTGTTGATTTTTGTACAAATCACAAGTTGCCCCATGCATGACTTTGAACAATATATTCCTGTACACATTTGAGCACATTAAATCGATTAGAAAAGAATGTTTTTCTTATTATATTAAATGAGTCAAAAAAAGGCCCTGACGAACTAGGGGACTGATCTCCTTTTATAGATCCCAATAATACTTACTAAATGTGTTATCAGTGGATATTAAACTACATGGTAATCACAGAGCATGTATTTCAAACAACAAAAATTGTAACACGGTGGTCTTCTCATACTCAAGAGGTTGTTTTTTGTGAAGTGCATGACGCCAGGCAGTGCTCTAAACAGGACCACCAGAGGTAGCTGCATTTTATAAACACATGGTTGATAGATACGATGAACAACCTGGACCAGTTGCACATGTTGAAAAGATTTACCCTATCATCCTTTGAAAGCGAGCGAGTCTTTGGTACATTTGAGGGGATGCTGTTATGTGATAGAATCTATTTATTTATTTTATAAAAGTAAAGGCATTAGATGGGTAAATAAGTTTGCCATATTCCTATAACAATAACATTTAAAAAAAAATTATTGATCGTATTACAAAATAAAATAAAATTATTCATCACTTTGGTCAATTTACCAAATCTACATTTACTACAATGAAAATATTTTCAGTATTCCAGAATCACTAAATACTCAGTACACCATTTACTAGATATATATGGCAAAAAATAACATTTTTACATCATCCTCATCTTTATAGTTATTTCCACTCTTATTCCTTATTTTTCCTATTTTGGCAAAAGAGCATGTGCTTCGGAACACTGAAAATGAGCTCTTAGTTTTAAACTCTAGTATGTCACGTGAAAAATAAGTGTATTTGAAAAAAAATTGTAACTTCCAAGCTGATCCGATTCACTTTCAACCATATCTTTCCAACGATAAAACTAACATAGTTTAGTGATTTTTATTCTAACTCAAACTTCATGAGGTTATGTGTTGTAAAAGAAATTTTACATAAAAAAGTTGTGAAAACTGTTTGTCCTTTAAAATGACACAACTTATATAGTTTTAGTCTCACAAATAGATGAGACCCAAACTTTTATATTTTTTTGTCCATTCTCTCTCCTCCTTTATCTATCTCTTTCTCTCACTTAAAATGACACAATTTTACATCCTTTAAAATAATACACACTTTTCCCAAAAAAGTTTAAATATAAAGTCTAGGGAGTTGTTGGTAATTTATCTTATTATTAATGCAGGTATTTCTCTTAAATAAAGGAGGTAAAAAGAAGTCTTTTAAATAAATTATATTAATTTATTTATGAGGAAAAAATAATAGGCCCGCAATGGCTTTTTGACCAAAGTAATGTGTTTGACAAAAAAAATTTATTAATTTAATTTATTTTTAAAAAGTATTACAAATGAATGCGATCAATCTCATATGTTAATTGTATGGGACAAGTCATGTACATCAACCATGCATAAGTTAGTGGAACAGTGACCAAAATGTCACATTTTATCAAAAAATCTACTCAAATGTCACACGAACAGTATTTTTTATCAGACTGTCACGTGTCATAATTCGCTACCACTGGTAGCGAATTTCGTGGCCAATAATTTCGTGACACGTGGTCATATTGAAGACCAAATTCGCTACCAGTAGTAGCGAATTATGACACATCAGCTTTTTCCTGTGAAAGTGTGCCACGCGTCAAAAAATCATTCGCGAACATAATATGCTACACAGTATAGCGAATTACTGTTTGCTTGACACGTGTCATTCTTGCTGACTGTGCATTCTGACGTGGCATAATTCGCTACATTGTGTAGCGAATTATTTGCAAGCATATTTCGCTACACAGTGTAGCGAATTATCTCACGTGACATTCTGGAAAAATTTACTGTTGGCGTGACAGTCTGGTAATTTTTTTGGCCAGACATGGCAAAATGGTCACTGTTCCTAAGTTAGTACTAGGTAGAAATCTTGCACGTTAACCGTATAAGATTATTTAAGTCTCACACGTTGTTCATACGAGACCTAATGTAAAGACTCCATGTTACAAAGCTAGCAAAGAAAAGGAAAGAAACAAAAGAAAAGAGTAACGAGAAACAAATTCTTTATTCATCAAGCTAAAGTTACATCAAAGACTCCATTATATACATGTCAATATATTATTGAGAAACAAATTCTTTATTCATCAAGCTAAAGTTACATCAAAGACTCCATTATATACATATCAATCTATTATTGTTTTTATCTTTCAGAAATATTTAATGAGCATCGAGAGCACGGTGGGCCTTCAATTAAAAGCATGACACCTAGATTAAAAAGAAAAAAAATTCTCTCTCCTCCATATAGTTTGCACAAAAAATATCAACTTCTAATTGAATCGTCCCACCGAGTTTCTCTTGCATCAGGTGCACTAAAATTTCACTCCTATCTTTGCTCTACATTCATTACCATTTACCACACTTCAACTACATTGTTACTCTATGTAAGCTAAAATTGCACTAACAATGGTGGCTACCAATTGAAGACAGGATGAGAATACCTAATTACTTGTGAATCCTTAATTAACTGTGAAATTAGCTTTACACTCGAATCTATCTCAAAGCTAAAACATATAAAAGTATAGATTACAAAATTAAACATACCTAAAATAAAAATTTTAAAACACTTAAATAGTTACTTTGGTGGTGAGGCCCTCGAAGATTTAAGAATGCAATATGAGATAGTGATAGCAATTCTTGACTCAAAAGTCGTATAGTATGAGATGGGACTTAGACAATAAAACTAAATCTTTCAAAGAATTTAAAAAATGCATTTCATTATGAGATTAATGTTTCTTATATTGTAGATAAAATTTATCTATTACACACTATAGAATATATGAGGTCCATATAAGGAGAAGAAAGAAAACAAAATATAGATCTCATACACTTTTATGTATGTATAAAAGATAAATTTATCTCCTATTATGAGAAATAATAAACCCTTTCATTATTCTATTATATGGAGTTATTATTAATTTTTAAAAGCTGATAGTTATTGCTAGAGACTTAAATGCATGTTAGATCAGGTCCATTAATTGTGGGTCACATTGAAACCCACAAATAAATATTGTAATAATTGTTGTCCAGTGGGCGATGTAGGGATGTGCATGGATCAAACCGAACCAGATGTTTTGAAAAACTGAACCGAATTGGTTTAAACGCTTGAGCACGCTTCCACGCTTGAAACTCTTGTAATTGACTGCCTCATAGCGCTCGAGCGGCCATTTGGGCGCTCGAGCATGCTCCACGATGGAGAATTTTGCTTTTCTTTGGCGTTTGAGCACTCATTTGGGCGCCTAAGCGCCCTGGATTGATCAAATTGGCCGTTTTCACTGTCTTAACGCACTTGAGCGCGCTCCATTGACCATTAGCTTGCACTATCTTGCTTCTTTTGACTAAGATTGAGTTTTAACTCTTTGTTGTGATCCATTTATCACTTCTTAGTGTTGGGAAAAAATCGGTTCCCTCAGATCGGCTCAGGGGCCTTTGCGGAAGTCAGTCAATGAGATCCTCGATCTCAGATCTCAGCAATACCTCGGCCTGAATTTCACCAAGTCGGGAAGCGCAGCGGAAAAATCAAAACGTAAACACGGGAGAGAGAGAGAAGGAGAGAGAGAGAAGGAGAGAGAGCGAACACAAGCAATTTTTAATGTGGGAAAATCTTCTCCAATGAAGAAATAAAAACCCACAGGACCTAGTCCAGATAAAAAATTCACTATGAAAATAATGGTTACAAAATAATCAGAATACACCAACGTGGTGGTTAACTCAACCTCTCCAACAATGGTGATAATCAAACTACCCTAGAGATGTTTCACTCAAACTCTCTCTAGAGATCTCTCAAATGCAAAGCATAAAGCTTTGCTCAAACAATCAAATAATTATCTCTCAAATTTTCTCTCTCATTCTCTTAACCTAGCCTCCACCCACAACTAATGAATATATAAAGGAGGTGAGATCTAGGGTTAGGGTTTTTTGGAAACCCCTCAATGGGCTTGGGCTTAGCATTGAAGGAGGAAGCCCATCAAATCTCCCCCTCCGACTTCAATGTGTCGGCTTCAGCATCAACCCGGCTCCTTCACAGCAGTCTTCAAATTTCCTTACTGGAACCGGCTTTGTCATCATGTCGGACCAATTTTGGTCAGTGTGCACTTTGATGAGTTTGAGCTCTCCACCTTCCACCACATCCCGGATCCAGTGATATCTCACATCAATGTGCTTAGTGCGGGAGTGATAGGTCGAATTCTTCGCAAGATGGATTGCGCTTTGATTGTCACAACCCTGCTCGTACTTGTCTTGATCATGGCCGAGTTCCATGAGGAACTTCTTCATCCACAGCATCTCTTGTCTTGCCTCAGAAGCGGCAATGTACTCAGCCTCAGTTGTCGTTAATGCAACATATTTATGAAGTCTTGATTGCCAAGAGACAGCTCCTCCGGGAAATCTCATCAAATATCCTGTAGTCGACTTCCTTGAGTCGGTGTCTCCCCCTAAATCAGAATCCGAGTAGCCTTACAACTCGGCTTTGTCTTCTCCAAATCTGAGACATAAGTCGGTCGTACCTCGGAGGTACTTGAAGATCCACTTCACTGCTTCCCAGTGCTCTTCCCGGGGTTTCGCAAATACCGGCTTACCATTCCAACAACATACGCCAAGTCGGGTCTAGTGCAAACCATTACATACATCAAGCTTCTGACAGCAGATTGGTAAGGGACCTTCATCATCTCATCTTTGTCTTCATCAGATCTCGGACATTGCTTCTGGTTCAGCTTTATGTGTCTGACAAGGGGGGCACTCATTGCTTTGGCTTTGTCCATGCTGAATCTCTTCAGAATCTTCTCAATATACTTCTCTTGACTCAGCAACAGTAGCTTCTTCTGTCTATCTCGGATAATCTTGATTCCGAGTATCTGCTTTGCCTTTGCAGGGCCAAGGTCCTTCATTGCGAAGGACGAGCTCAACGCATTTTTCAGGGCGACTATCCTCGATTTGTCTTTCCCTACAATAAGCATGTCGTCAACATATAACAACAAGATCAAAAAATCTCCGGCCTCATACCTTTTCACAAATACGCAGTGGTCATCTTTTGTCTTTTCAAACTTATGATCAGTCATGAATGATTCAAACTTCTTGTACCACTGTCGAGGTGTTTGCTTCAAGCCATAGAAACTCTTCTTCAACCGACATACCAAGTCTTCTTGGTCTGGAGCTTGGAATGCTTCAGGTTGCTCCATATATATTTCTTCTTCTAAATCACTGTGAAGAAATGTCGTCTTCACGTCCATTTGTTCTACCTTGAGGTCCATCGAAGCCGCCATGGCTAACACGGTTTGGACCGAGGTCATTTTCACCACAGGAGAAAAAAATCTCCTCAAAATCTACTCATTTCTTCTGATTGCAGCCTTTCACTATAATCCGGGCTTTGTATCTTGGCTTTTTCCCGTTCTCTTCATTCTTAATCTTGTAGACCCATTTAATTTTCAAAGCTCGTCTTCCTTTAGGCAACTCGGTCAGCTCCTAAGTCTGATTCTGGTGCAGAGACTTCATCTCGTCTTGCATTGCCTTTTTCCATTCTTCTTTCTCTGAGCTCGTCACACCCTCATCATAACTCTAAGGCTCACTGTCTTCAGCAACAACGGTGTATTCATCAGATGGGTATCTCGTAGAAGGTCTTCTTTCTCGAGTTGGATATCTCGGCTGTTCTTCAGCTTGAGGACCCGGTTCATCATTCTCATCCCGGATCTCATCATCAACTCGGACATCAGTGTCTTGGTCATCTTCAGATTGTTGCTGATCATCATTTTCTTGATTTTCTCCCCCTGCTTCAGCTCGGACATGGGGGATGGGTTCTTCTCGTCTGACAGTAACTCGGACTTTGGGCTTCGAGATGTCATGAATGTTTTCATGCTCATGAAAGATCACATAACGGCTTCTCACTATCTTCTTATTGATTGGATCCCAAAGTCGGAACCCGAACTCACCTCTCGGAGAACCAAGATAGATGCATTCTTTAATCTTCGCATCAAGTTTAGCCCTTTCATCTTTAGGGATATACACGAAAGCTCGGCATTCAAACACTTTCAATTGATTATAGGCCGCTTTCCGACCGTTCCAGACTTCTTCTGGAATTTCTCCTTCAAGTGGTCGTGATGGTGAGAGGTTGATCAAGTCAACAGCTGCTTTGACGGCTTCTCCCAAGAATGATTTCAGCAATCCGACATTGGACAACATACTTCGGACCTTCTCTTCAATAGTTCTATTCATCCTCTCAGCAAGTCCATTCAACTGTGGAGTCTTGGGAGGCGTCTTCTCAAGTCGGATCCCGGCCGCTCTGCAATATGCATCAAAAGGGCCGCAATACTCACCATCATTATCAGATCAGACCACATTCAATTTCTTGCCAATCTCCCTTTCAACCATTGCATGGAATTCTTTAAAGGATTGGAGTACCTGGTCTTTAGACTTCAACAAATATACCCACACTTTGCGGGAGTGGTCATCAATAAATGAAACAAAGTACTGAGCTCCTCCAAGGGATCTTTTCGACATGGAGGAGACATCAGTATGGACGAGGTCAAGAATATACCTGCGTCGTCTGGGTTGATCCAGTCTCACAAAAGAAACTCGGTGCTGCTTTCCAGCTAGACAATGCGTGCAACTCTCCAACACTTGGCCTTTCAACCCGGCCAGTAGTCCTTTCTTGTGTAGGATTTGGAGTCATTTCACACTCATGTGGTCGAGGCGCTTGTGCCATAGCTCCAAGCTAGGTTCATCTCGGACAGAATTGGCTTATCTGCCATTGATCTTTCCTTGCATCACGTACAAGGAGCCTTCCTTCTTACCTCGGGCCACGACCAAGTTTCCCTTGGCCAGCTTCCATCTAACACTACCGAAGTAGTTCACTAACCCGGCATCATCAAGTTTTCCTACCGAGATTAGGTTCAAACGCATGTCAGGAACATTCCTTACATCTTTCAACACAAGTCGGCATCCGACATCCGTGGTCAGAGTTACATCACCGACACCAACAATCTTGCCGGTCCCTTGATTTCCCATCTTCACGACTCCAAAATCACCACCTTGGTAAGAGATGAAAAAACCTTTGTGTGGAGTAACGTGGAAGGAGGCACCAGAGTCAACAATTTAGGTGCAGTCATCATATGCAACATTCAAATAATTATCCTCACCAAGGAGGAATATCTCGGCATCCAGGTTGGCAACCACCGCAGTGGTGCTCTTTTCTTCCCTCTTCTTGGGAATAATCTAATCCGGCTTCACAGAGCCGTTCTTCTCATCATTCTGCAGGGTCCAGCAGTCTGGCTTCTTATGGCCTGTCTTTCCACAGTAAAAGCACTTCAACTCATATTTCGGCTTTGACCGACCTCTGCACTTTCCTCTTCTGTCACGATCTCAACCCCGACATTTGCTTCTACCCCGGGATTCGGATTTCCCTTTGTTCTCAGCAATGTTGGCCTCGGACATGCTTGAAACACCTCATTCTCTTCTCCTGACTTCTTCGCTCAGGAGGCTGTCTGTCACAACATCCATCTTCAACTTTCCTTCTGGAGCTGAATTACTCAAAGTCACCCCTAGAGTATCCCAGCTTTCTGACAGCGAGCTCAACAGCAGCAAAGCCTACATCTCATCATCAATTTTCATCTCAGCTTTTGACAGCTGATTCACAATACCTTTATAGGTGTTGAGGTGTTCAATCATGCTCATGTCGTCCTTGTATTCAAGCTTCACAAGTCGGCGAACCAGATATGCTTTATTCCTGGGAGTCTTCTTCTGAATCATAGACTCCAGCTTCGTCCACAACTCATACGCGTTCGTGAACTCGGACACGTGCTCAAAGAGGCTTTTAACAATATATTTCCTGATCGTGGCTACCGCCTTCCGACTCAGGATCTCCCACTCCTTATCAGTTTTGCCTACTGGTCTCTCATCAAGGATAATGGGCTCATGTAAATCTTTGCAGTAGAGATGATCTTCCATCATCGGTCTCCAATAGGTGAAATTATCAACGGTCAACTTAAACATGTCTCCATCATTGGTTATGCCACTGGTCTCCATCTCGTCTCCCTCAGAACCCGTCGAACTCGAGCTCTGATACCACTGTTGGGAAAAATCGGTTCCCTCAGATCGGCTCAGGGGCCTTTGCGGAAGTCAGTCAATGAGATCCTCGATCTCAGATCTCAGCAATACCTCGGCCTGAATTTCACCAGGTCGGGCAGCGCAGCGGAAAAATCAAAACGTAAACACGGGAGAGAGAGAGAGAGAGAGAGAGAGAGAGAGAGAACACCAGCAGTTTTTAACGTGGAAAAACCTTCTCCAATGAAGAAGTAAAAACCCACGAGACCTAGTCCAGATCAAAAATCCACTATGAAAATAATGGTTATAAAATAATCAGAATACACCAATGTGGTGGTTAACTCAACCTCTCCAACAATGGAGATAATCAAATTACCCTGGAGATGTTTCACTCAAACTCTCTCTAGAGATCTCTCAAATGCAAAGCATAAAGCTTTGCTCAAACAATCAAATAATTATCTTTCAAATTTTCTCTCTTATTCTCTTAACCTAGCCTCCACCCACAAGTAATGAATATATAGAGGAGGTGAGATCTAGGGTTAGGGTTTTTAGGAAATCCCTCAATGGGCTTGAGCTTAGCATTGAAGGAGGAAGCCCAACACTTAGCACCAATCAGTGTAGTTTTACCTTCAAAATGAGCAAAATATCAAAACGTTAGCTCAATCTCTAATCTTAGGATTTTATAATGTAAAACCTTGAATCCATGCATTCTATCATATAATTCTTATGTAATTTAGCCTAAAAATATGGTAAACCAAGGGTTTATCAAACATTCCCAGATTTGAATATTGTTGTCCTCAGTAATCAATCAGAAATAAACTAAGGGGGTGTTTGGTACCAGCTTTTTGGGGGAAAATGCTGGGAAAGTGGGGGTGAGGAATTTTATTCCCATGCTTATGAGCTTTTGTTAAAACAATTCAGGGAAAAAAATTTCCCCATCATTTTAATTTCTAACTACTCATTGCTAAAAATTAAACCCATTCCCCCCATGGTTTTTATTTTTCCCTACATCTTAGATTCTTGTACTAAAATTTGGAGACGAAAATGACCTCACATAATATATTAGCGTCTTCGTCTTCGGCCCACTCAGCTCAATTGATGTTGTCAGGTTTTTGCATTATGGAACAAACAAAATAATAATAATAATAGTAATAATAATAATAATAATAATAAGAACATCTTACTGGAGATAAGGGACACCAGTGTCAGATTTTTTGATGTCAATTTTGTCATTACAAAATTCAAAAATAAGGGTAATTTTGTCATTTAGGTCATGATTCCCACCAATATTTTACAAATAACCAAACATAGCATTTGTAAAATTAACTTAATATTCCCGACAAAATTTTGTCCTACCAAAAATCTTTTTGTAATTTACTCGACAAAAAAATTTTCCCTCCATATTTTCAGAAATCTTTTCTTTCCGGTAAAAAAAATATCTCACATACCAAACGCTCCCTAAAGGAATAGGGAGTAGGAATCCTCCATTGCATGGAATTTTAACAGGAAAGACTCAATCATAGACATGA
Organism: Gastrolobium bilobum; assembly: GCF_033153095.1. Lineage (NCBI taxonomy): Eukaryota > Viridiplantae > Streptophyta > Magnoliopsida > Fabales > Fabaceae > Gastrolobium > Gastrolobium bilobum. The sequence continues at coordinate 694,401 of NW_026899326.1, forward strand.
TTACAAAGCATTCATACTCTAAAGAATGATACATCAATCAACAAGATTCATAGTTCATCAGTTAAAAGTTGCAACAAAATTTCTTAAGATCAAGAATAAGGAAGATTTCTTGAAGCACCCCCTCGCTGGTAATTCAATTCACTCACACTTAACTGTTTAAAGGGTTGGTGTTTCTCTCGTATCCCACTGAATCAACACATCATAGACTTGCTTATATTCTCTCTCTCCACTGTTATTGTGACATATCCACAGATCAAGAGGTCTTGATAAGGGAGTGTGGTAAAGAATAATATGAACCATTAAAAAGGTCTTCACACAACACCTTAGTTTTGAGTTGAAGTGGTAGACATTACACTTAGCGACACATGAACTAATTTTCTCAAAAAGCTAAGCAATAAAAAAAGGGAAAAGTGTTTTTCTAAATAAAATTATCTCTATCAACCTCAAAATGATATTGTTTTGGGGAATAGGAAAAAAAATGAATGGTATTTTGAAAATTTTACTTTTCTCTTGTGTTATGAACATTACTAAAATACCCTGGTTTTTTTTTTAAATCTCAAAGTGATGTTATTTTGAGGTTGTTACAGATAACTTTATTTTTTGTTATAGGAAAAACATTAATTCATAAAAGAAAATATATGAACAATTTTATATTACATATCAAATATTGAAACTAATTTTTTTTCTAGAAATTTTAAAATGCAAACCCTTGATGAAGAAGACATTCTCATCATTTGAAAACTATAAAGTATAAACATTTAAAATTAAAAAAGCCAGATCATTTGGTAACTATCTTTTTTGGTAACTATCAAATATGCACATTAAAAAGGAAGAAAACCATATGGTAAATTTTATTTGAAATCCTTTTTAGCGAAAAGAAAAAATCTTACTTTAGCTCCTATATCATGCCTGAGCATATCACAAGGAATATATATATATATATATATATATATATATGAAAATTGTTTGTCCTTTTAAATGACATAATTTATGTCATTTTACTCTCACAAAAAGGTGAGACTCACACTTTTATATTTTGTTGTCAACTTTCTCTTATTCTTTATCTATCTTTTTCTCTCACTTAAAATGACACAACTTTACATCCTTTAAGATGATACACATTTTTCCTATATATATATATATATATATATATACAGAGAGAGATATGCAAAAAGATTCCAAGTTCAAAGTTCTATTCTTTTTTTTTTTTGAAAATTTCAAAGTTCAAGTTCAAAGTTCTATTCTGAGTATTCCTCACAAGTGAAAAAGTGATAAACTTTTTGTTCCTAGTTTCCAATGTGACTTATGATTCTCCCAGATTGTTTGTTGAGTTACCTTTAAAAGCGATCAGTCTCTGCTGCATTGGGTATTTGTTTCTGTACCTGTGTCCAGTAGATGCAGTAGGGACTGAATTAGTACAAAATAATTACCTGTGTCCAGTAGATGCAGTAGGGACTGAATTAGTACAAAATAATAGTTAAGTAACAGAGAAAAACCAGTGTGGGAAACCATTTTTACAAATTATTACTGCCACTTCTGCACTAGAAAACCACCCGTGATCAGTTTCTAAAGATAATTAAATTCATCAACCCCAAATATATATAAATAAGCCATGACCAATTGATTAGTTAATAGCAACAAAACTTACCACATGTTGCAGAGGCCATGCAATCTTTTTCATTTAAAAGTTGATTTTACTGTAAAGTGGAAACAGTTCAGCTAAAGAAAGCCATTCTATTACTTATGTAGTCATTTGCTAACATGCTTTTGGTGATTCAGAGTTCAGATTTTTATCCAATATTTGATTTTTTTGCCAAAATGATAAAAGATATTTGAACCATATAATGCTAAATCTGAACAAGCACTGACTCATTGATTTAATGACCCAATGCAGAGGCAATGCATAAGTGGGGTTAAAGGGGTAAAAAAGCATCTTCTTCTGCTAGTGTGTAGATCAATGAACTTTTTGGATTTGATTGAGTCTCATATAATAATTCTTGTCTCACTCATAACAATAATAATTTACTTTGTCTTGGATTTGGATTTCAGAAACAAAAGGGTATATATTATTCTTTAGCCACATCCTCTTCTTTGGAAAAGAACCTAACATACATACATTGGCATGTACTCTTCCAATGTATCTAACAAATTACTATATATTATGCCAATGATTTGTGATACTCAATTATTATGAAGAATCGTTATAGTTATGTTATGTTTAATTCTATACCGTGCACGCAACTAAGGGACTAAGGGTGCATCCATCCAACGTGGAAGTAACTCGTAATTCAATTGTTAGGAAGTCTTATATATATTATTTGAAAATGGACTAAGGAGAATTATATAAATATAAATAACTCATAAATTTATTGTCTTAAGCTTTGGTTAAGATATAGTATCCATTTCACTCGTGGTTTTTCGCTTAACCCATGGGGTGATAATTCTATTCTTCTTCTTCTTTTTTTGGGAATAGATAATTCTCTTCTTTCATTGTGGTTTTCTGCAGAAGTGAACTTGAAAGTTGAAACCATCAATTTGAGATAGTGAAGTAGAGTTTTTAATCAAGCACCATGAACAGACATGCAAAATGTGTTCCTTATCATGAAACTTCCAATGCATGGATATGCATATTGTTTAAATTATGGTCCCCCAGTATTCTACCTAAAAATCCTTGTCCAAAAATCATCATTTTAGTTAGAAAATTGTTTTTTTTTTATTTCTCTAATTATTTTCCTCCACGTATGAGTTTGTGATTTTTAAAAATCAAACTAAGGATATCTAACTAAAGAACTTATAAAATGAAAGTATACATGTTTAAACCGATGAACTAATTTAGACTTAATTAATAACGGTAGCTTCCTTCTTTTTCTTAGGAATCAGCATGTAGGAATCAGCATGCTAGCTAGTTCATAGAACAATAGCTATTCTTAGGCTATATATAGTCTCTCAAATTTGTATATTTGCTCCTTTTAATTGTTTGACTATTGTTACCCTGGATATATATATATATATATATTTGTACAGTAGAGTTTTCGTACCAATTTTATACTAGTTTAGGGTGGATCTAAAGATGAAGCTCTAGAAATGCCAATTCAGACAGTTGGAATAGGTAGGAATATAGAGATAAAAAAACTCTTGATATAATCAATTTCTGAAACATGTTCTCATGTAATATTATAGGGTTTTATTAATCTCATGTTAAAGGAGATAGTTATCTCATGTCATAGAGATAAACTAGTGGGCTCCACCACCTGAAAAAAAAAAGAAAAAAAAAAGTGACACAGTTATGGAATGGTGTGTGGGAAAGAAAACTTAAGTCAGTTGACACAAGAATAGTTTTTTCCAATATTATATTATACGTGAACCGGTGGGGGACCTGGAATTTTTTATAATAGGAGCTGAAAATAAAAATTTAATTTTATACATACTATTAAGAGTTAAGACTAATAGGAGATATTAACTATCATAAATAATTTTGAGAAAGACTAACTATTAGTACTAATAATTTATTATTGATAAAAAATATTATTTATTACATAAAATAACAAAAAAAATTAAAATTTAGGAAGGGGCAGCTTCCTCGGTCCGCCTCTGACGTGAACAATCCTTCATGTTTTTATCACAATTCTTGAACCGATCATAATATTATTGACATGTGTGATATGTGAACCAAGGTAAATCATTTTCTCATACTACCAAGCAAATTATGTTAAGTTTATACTCACAAAAATATAAGAAAGACAAGTTTGGCAAAATTGCGCTTAAAAACTGTGTTTCCTCGCTTTCTGGTTCACAAAACTCAAAAGTACTTTGTTATAATAGCATCATTTAGCTAGGGGAAAAAGTACGTACAATATATATAAATGCATATATACTACATAAATATATGTGTTTTGACATTTTGTATGAAATTCTAAGCACCTTTCAATTGACTCATGAACTTTACTTTAAATGCGCCTGGCCCTTTTCTCTTCTCTTGCATTGATGTGATTTCTCCATTGTCATAATTTGCAGTGAAATTAAATGAATGATGTAAGGCACCCCATATGTATACCACAGCATTTTTTCCATGTATGTAACAAAAGAACAAAAGAATTCTCCAACCTAAACTCATAGTTATTTCAACATCTAAGTAAGTCACATCTTATTCCCATTTCAGATACTATGTCTTCAAATCAAACCCTCAGATCAAATTCCTTATATATTCTTCATTAAAGTCTCCCTCCCTCCACTGTTTTTCCTGTTTCACTCATTCATCAGAACCCACATGCAGACATATATATCAACTATCAAGTTACTTAAATAAGGGATATTAAACCCTAACCCTTTAAAATGTAAATACTCCTTTTGATTCAACCAACATAGTCCAAATGCACTTTATGGTAAAATGCCTTCATTCAAACTCAGTGTCCTGTTACAGCACCAATTCCTTGAAACATAACATCACTAACAATAAAAGCAGTGCCATTCTTTGAACAAAACTAACAACATCAAAATACAAATCCATCATTTTACTACAGACATATATAGTTGTGTCTCTGATTAGTTCTTCAATGGAAGGAACTCAAAAAACTGGTTTGGGGTCAAGTTGGCATTCATTGCTGAAGCTGATATGTCTGTCTCTTTATCGTTGATGTTATCACTGCTTCCATCATCACTCCTTAGTGGGAAAAGTTGAAGGGTTTGAGATTCCACAGAGTTATCATCACATTTACTACTGTTATTGCTAAAGTAGTGGATAATGCTGTTTTCTTTATGAGGTGAAATAAAAAGGCTGAGATCATGGTTGTTAATGAGCTTTGGGTCCATTGTTCTTGTTGTTACTGTGGTTGTAGTAGTGGCCATAATAGTTGCAGAGGCATTAGGAAGGGTGTTTATGAGGTCGGTGACAGGTGCAGGAGTATGAGGACAAGAAAACTGCATCATGTGCCATGTGGCATTCCTTTCCAAAAAGTTTCTTCTTTGTTGTAATTCTCCTTCATCGAATTGTACCCATCCATCTGTTCTACACTCTGCAACCGCTGCTTTTGATGCCCTTTGTGTTGAAACAGAATCCTGTCGATTTTAATTGCAGGCATGCAAACACATGAAAACCTCAACATAAATAAAAATAATAAGGGTTTAATTCATTTAACAAAATAATTATCCATCTAATGCAAGTGAAATGAGAGTACGCGCGTTTAAGTCGCGTGTCATCTTCATGTGCAATTTGTGCAAAAATTAACACAATACAAGACATGCATCTTGACAGTCTGCGTTCAAATCACTCACACCTGCGTGCACATCTTACAAAGCACGATATGTGGTAGATGCACTTTGGATTTTGCACAAGTCACACACGAAGGTGATTTGCATCTTGAACGCACACACTTTCCATTGGTGTTTCAATGGTATTAGATTGGTGAATAGTTTGCCAAAATATGTTTATTTTATTTTATATTTTGTATTGCATTGGTTAAAAAGCCATCAATTAAAAGTGTGCATGGTCTAAGTGAAGTCAAATTAAAGTAAGGAGTGGTTGTCTTTTCCATCATCAAAGGTGCTCTCTCAGTTGCATATATAGAATATTATGGGGTGCCCTAAAAACTACTGTGACCAAAATGACATGAATAAGCACAAACCCCAAAAGCCCAGCTAAGTTTCATTAACAGCAGCCCCGACAGAAAGGAAGGAATGCAGCTTTTAGGCCCTTCTCATTTCCCAACAAATAAAGCTTTTGTTGGGTCTTTTCCCTAGCTAGTGCAGATCTTTCCATAATATATGTTCCCAACATCAACTTGATCTCTAGTAATCAATCATATGCAAATAATCACCCCTTAATGGATATGATTATGAACTTTTTGACCATTAAGAGAATCACGAGTTGAAAAAAGCAAAAGGGTATTAGTCCATGAACAAAAAACAAGGAGACAAGGCAGAATATTAGATATATAGAATATTTGACCTCTGCAAGAGTACTACTGCAGTTTGTAGAGGGTGCCCAGTTCTTGGTCTGTTCAACTTCAAACACTGTCCTACTTGCAGCTGTAGACAAAAAGAAAAACAAATGAATACAACTTTACATCTCAAGCAACACAGAACACAGATCTCCAACAAATAAAACTCAATGGAAAAAAAGCCATACATTAAAAATAAAAAGCCAAGAACTAAAAGTATCATAACCTATATGAATAAATGATTATGAACCAAGATTGGTACGAGGGTGTACCTAAATCTTTCTTCTCTTGAGTATTAGTATCATGGTGGTGGTGGTGGTGACCCTGATCAGCACCTGACTCCATTTGACGGCGGCGCTTTTGCCTTTCTCTGGCTTTGTGATTCTGAAACCAATAAAAAACATTCTTCCCTTCAATTTTACCAAACTTTCTAAGCTGTGCAGTGATGTGCTGGATTTGTTCTGCAGATGGTGTTCTTGTCCCTCTTCTATATAATTCTTCAAGGGCTCTTAGCTGCTCTGGGGTAGGATTCCACCTTGAGCTCACAACAACTGGTGGAGCATTGAGTTGCTCTCTCTTGCTTTGCTCTGTCACTGTTCCTAAAACAAACAATTTTTTTTGTACACATATTCATTGTCACATGCAGAAAAGACAAACCAACAAATGAAAACAGCATATACAACTAGGGAAAGACAGAGAATGAAAGAAAAAAGAAAAGAAAAAAAGGGTAAAAAGTAAAAACAGCATATATACCAAGATGGTGATAATGATATTGTGAAAAGAAATCATTGTTGCCATGAATGCTGCTTAAGATAGGAGTGGTTGTTGTTGTTGTTGAAGCATTGTTAGGAGAAGTCATTGGCCTTGGCATCAGAGGCCTGAGTTTCATTCCATTGAATGAATGATCAACCATGTTGAACTCACCACCTTCGTTGTAACCCACCATCCACATTTTGGTAACTAGCTAGGGTTCTTGGTCACTCTTTTGTGTAGTGACAAGGATGATGATAGAGAAAGATTATAAATAGCAGAATGAAGCTACTAGCTATATCAGCTAATATACATAAAGGATTAGAACTAATGAAAGGGAATATAAAATATAATGTAATAATAGTTAAAATGGGGTGTGTTGTGTATATAAAGTGAGAGTGCTTTAAATAGATTTCTTTGTCTCTGTCTCTTTCTTCCCTTGTCACTTGGTAATGGGAATTGAAATGAAAGAGTACAAGAATGGTGTTGAAGTTGAAAAAAAAAAAAAAAAAGTGAGTTTGTAGTGTGAAGTGTAGTGGTAGCATGCAAGGTTTGTGATGTGAGGGTGGACCAGAAAATGGTAACTCGTATAGCTCCTTCAGAATGAAAAGTAGACAAAGTTCATATATAGTATATAGATTGATGCTAATAAAGCAAAACCCTTTGTTGAAAATGAGTTGGTTGAAGTATAATTTAAGTATGAAAAGATGGTAGTTCAGTTAGCACATAAAAATTGAACAAGTAGAGTTAAAAGTATGTGTTCGATCTTTCTCATTATCATTTTTGAGCTAAACTCGCCCTAAACAAAATTGACTCCGGTAAAAAATACACGATGATTTATAAAATAAAATAAAAGTATATAATGTAAGTGCCTGAGACATACATTCAGAGATTGGGATTGATCACTCTCTAGTACTACATAGCATATAGGAAGAGAAAAAAGAGTGAGAAAAGAGAGAGAGAATGGTGTGTATCTGTAACATGGGACAAAGTGAGGTCGACATGAGGCTGACTAGGCAGTTTAGAGAGAGAAAGGTGTGGTGTGTTTAGAGAGAGAGGAATAAGGGAGTGAGGAAGAAGAGAAGGAAGCGTGGAATTCTGGGAGATTTTTGGGGACGTGAGAATGTAAAGCGACGTAACGATCATGAGGGTTATGATGAGGCTCATCACCCTCTTGACCCCTTTTTTTCTATCTCTCACATTTATTGTTCTTCTTATGTCTCGTTGTCTAGTGCCTTTCACACTAATTCTCAATCCAAACTGCCTTTCTCTCTTTCTCTCTTTTCCTTCTTACCCTTTTTTTTGTCTAATTTGTTGTCCAACCACACCCTCTTCTCTCTCTTGCACATACAATGTACGGATTTTTGTCCCCCTAATCCTATATTTTGGAAGAGTGACTATTTTGTCACACTTGGCAAAAAATATTTATCAGACTGTCACGCTAACAGTAAATTTTGCCAAAATGTCACGCTGCACCCTTAGCCGTCGTTGAAGAAGTTTGAAAATAATTAAGAGTTAAGATAAGATAATGCGAATTAGTTATATTTTCAAACTTCTTCAACGACGGCTAAGGGTGCAGCGTGGCATTTTGACAAAATTTACTATTGGCGTGGCAATCTGATAAATTTTTTTGCCAAGTGTAGCAAAATGGTCACTCTTCCCTATATTTTCCCCTTCACACATATCCACAAAAATAATTATATATATATATATATATATATAAATAAAAGGTTAAATATATCTGCAGGAAAATGATTCTTCTCCAGCTGCAGGCACAAGAGTCACGTGGAGCCCACGAGCCACTGAAGAGAGAAAAAATATTAGTTGGTTCCAACTAAAATTTGAGTGTGTGATAAAATCTCTCTTCTCATCTTAAACAAGATATACATAACCTCTAATGCAAGTGAAACATGTACGAGAAGTATGTATGTTTAAGTAGAACATTGTTTTTGTGCGCGATTTATGCAAAAATTAATGTGATACAAGACGCATCCTGAGTATATACGTTTAAGTAGCGCATGCACCTGATCATGCGCATAATGCAGAGTGCAACATGTGCCAGGTATTTTTTGACTTTTGCACAAATTGAACATGGGGGTGATGTGTAACTTAAATACGCACACACCTAATGTGTTTCACTTTATTATATTGATAAATAATTTGTTACAAGAATTAAATCGATAAAAATCAAAATAGTTACAATGCCTCATTTTGGCTATTGAGTTGTTTTTGTGATTTTACTAAAATCTGAACATTTTTAGCCAGATATGATATGATAAATTGAAATGCAAAAATTGACACCTTTAAGCTGGACCAAGCAATTAAGAATTAAAATAAAATAAAATTGTAGTACAGAAAATCTTATTTCTATGGTCCAGACCTATTTATTTGGATTAAATTGATGTTGAGGGATTGTCTGTGTCCTCTGTGTGTTTCTGTGTGGCTTAGTTTGCATCTCTTTTTATCTCTGCTTTTGACTTTGTAAATGCCTAGCTATCAGATAATAGAACCTTGGTCATTATGATGGAAAGACTCAATTCTAGAGTTAAGGTGTAACTCTGTCATGGCTGATATTGAATTTGAAAGCAATATTTAATTATTGATTACTTATTTCTAGTTTTCTTGTTGGGTGGAGGGCCTACATTCTTGTCGAATTCTGAACCTCCTGCTACTGTTATGTCTTTTATTTATGAGATGTGAATGTAGAAATTGTAATGGGAACACCATGCAAACTGCGTAGCAATGCCTCCAATTTTCTATAGTGTCAATAAAAGCACCAATCAGTTGTCATTTTTTACTAGTAAGAAGAAACAAGAAGTAACGGGATGACCGTGTGAAATGTAAGGATCAGCTTTGGGGAAATTTTATAAGTTGAGCTAAATAGCAATGTATATTTTTATTTGGAGTTATAATTATATATGTGATAAAAAATAAAAATATTACTTATGATTAAAGGTTTGTGTAAGTTTTGCCCTTATAATGGAATCATTAATTATATAATAAAAAAAGATTATTGTTTCTCATGTTGTAGGAGATAATTTTATCTCTTATACATATATAAAATTATGTGGGGCTCATGCCCGACTATGTGAAAAGAAGAGAGATAAAAAGATAATGTGGCACACACTTTTAAATATGTGTAAGGTATATATAAAATTATTTCATAAAACATGAAAGACATTAATTTCTAAAAGAATTGTTTCAGACTTAAAGATTTATATGAATTTGGGAGACAATTGTTCTCCCTTGCTTCCCCACTAGTGAGTATATAAGGAACATGTTAAATATGGGCATTTTGATCATTTTAATGCAATTTATTATAAAACCGAATTAATGCAAAAGCAAAATATTTTTCCAAAATAATGTTCAAGACACGCATGAAATAAGAGTGCGACTTGCACATGGACAAATAAGGGCCTGCCACGTGAACACATTACAAGATGCACGTGAGATGTGTGCTCGAACCCCATATGCATTTTGTAGCATTTCATTTCATGTGACAAACCTTGATTTGTACATGTGACATTTGTAGCATCTTATGTGACATACCTTGATTTTTACATGTGCAAACCACGCATTATCCAATACGCAATTGAAATGTATACATCTCATGTGACAAACCTTGATTTGTACATGTGTAAAAAAAGAGTTTGCTTTTGCATTAATTCAATATTTTATTTTAAAATTGTATGAAAATGCGCAAACACACAAGATTCTTTCAAACTTATACACGTTTGTTCATTCATAGATTGTTTAAAAAGTCACCTCTCGTAAAAGACTTAAATCCGTACACCATATAAGTAATTGGCTTTAGCACTCGAGTTGGTGCCTACACATGCACAAAACCTCTTATTAAAACAGAAGGTAAGGATTTGGTAGTTTAGATTATTAACTCATTAGGTGCTGTTGGATCGATCTTTCATTTGGTGAGTTGCTTAGTAATAATGACGAGTTAATTATGATTAACTGAAGGAGATCTAAGCAGTGACTAGTAGTTAATATCAAAACCCTCCAACATTCTAATAGGCAAAATGTTAGATAAGATTTGATAATATTATATTCAGTAAATTTTTTTTTCAAACCCCAGAGATAGGCACTTTATAAAAGAGAAACTCAATAAGAAGATTATTAATTTTCCCTTTGTTAAATCTGAAAATCAGCTAGCTCATGTTTTGACAAAAATAAGTATTAGGCGAAGCAATTGTCAAGTTGGGCATGATTAACATCTTCTTCTTGTAGGAAATCTTAGATTTATGCGGAAGCGGTTTAGGACCTAGTACATTGGTATGCTTACCGAATCATCCTTGTTTCACAATTACCTCTCGGTGCGCAGGTCTCGTGTAGAATCTTCCCTTGTAGGATTCCTCTTCACGAACAGCTCACCTCAGCGCCGCAGCACGAACAACCTCCTCGAAGCTGGACTGTGGCAGATCTTCCAAACTATCTCTCGAGGAGGAAGGGGAAGTGTGTGGGCACTGATTAGATTCAGAGCTTGCCTCTTTCTCACAAAAAAGACCTAAGAGGCTGATGACTTAAGATGTACTATTTATATGGGTTCCAAGAAACCCTAGCTCATTGGGCCCTAGGTTCCTTGAGCTCTTCTCATACTAATAACCCATTTGGGCTTTAGTAAAAGAGCAAACCCAACAATCTCCCACTTGCTCTTTTGGATACAAACTTGAGTCGTAAAACCCAAGATCATGTAACTCATAAGTCATCATCTATCTGAAAAATACCCCATCCCCTGTCTCAAGCTAGCTTGGGGATCTACCATCTGTTATTAATCAAGGCTCTTGATAATCAACGAATGATTATCTAATTCGGTGCTACTCCACTAAAAGCCCGAACTTGAACTCCAAGATTAACAACACTTATAACATGAATATGCATCACCCCTTTGTAGAATGTCTATAATTGATTGACAAGTTTTCTGTAACTCAATCAATTATTTATTCCCTTGACTATGATAGTTTCTCTGATGGATTACATGCACTGGCCAGTGTCTTTAATATCCAAGTACTGAAACATATCAAGGGGACATATCCTACAAATTCCATGTTGTTTATCTCATAAATACCGATAATCAAATAATCTCACTCCCAAAATACCGAGTTATTGGCCGTCAATAGATCGAACCTCACCCGTTGGTAAATCAAAGAATGAAAACTATTTGATTACCTATTTATAATAAACTCAAGATTAAGAGCAATCACATAACTATAGTTAACTCGAGATTTGATACCTTATGACAGAAAAACAACCTTAATCAAATCTCTCCTTGATCCTTTCAATGTGAATGTTAATTCACACCAATATTTTACAATGATTCAGACAAAATCATTTCATAAAATATTGCAGCCTGAATAAAGTGCCCAACTTTATTTAACGGCTGTGACTTCATTCATCAATTGTGAGATCCTATGATCATGTCCTCCATGAACGTATCCATATGATCATATACTCCACAATTTGATCCGGACCTTTATGTTTGTAAATAGTGCGCAAAATAAATAAATAAAACCTTATTTATGAAATTCAGAAAATAATTTTATTGTTTCATCGTCTTATTCCAAGAGCACAATAAAACCAATAACTCCCACTTGCTTAATGCAAGTCTGGGATCCTCCTAAGACCCAAAGAAGTAACATGTCTCTCGAACTCAAGTTCAGGCAAACTCTTAGTAACTGGGTCTGCAAGATCTACCTCTAATGCTATCTGAGTTTAGTGAAAAACTCATAGCTCGAGGTTGATTTTCTTGAGTCAATATCCACTTGAAATAACTGAATTTTTGAACACTCAGCTTTTCAAGACTCCCACTAGAATATACCAGCATATAATCTCTCGTTCTCCAAAGATACTTGAGTACATGCTTAACAATAATCTAGTATTCCTCTAGGTTCAAAATGGTACTATCTCACTACTCCCACTGCGTGACAGATGTCTTGTTTAACGCCCAACATGATATGCGTGAGTCTACCTTTGCCAAAGCATAAGATATCTTGCTCATGCATTCTTCCTTCTTAGAAGTCTTTGGTCACTCCTTAGGAAGATGAATTCCACATCTGAGAATTATAATTCTTCTCGTAGAATTCTCATGTTGAATTTTGGCAAGAGTTTTGTCAATGTAAGTAGCCTGAGGTGATGCCAACAACTTATTCTTCCGGCCTCATAAAAGTTTTATACCAAGAATATAATTGGCTTCCCCAGTACTTCCATACCAAAACACTAACTTAGCCAACTCTTTATGCTTGATATTACCTCCACATTGTTTCTAATAAGGAGCATATCATCTACATAAAGTACCAGAAAAGCTACTGTCTTCCGTTGTATCCTTTACATACAAATACACATCATTCATCAAGGTTCTCTCAAAATCAAAATTTTGATAACCTGATCAAAACTGATGTTTCAAGACCTGGATGCTTGCTTAAGTCTATAAAATAGACTTTCACAACTTGCATACCGTGCGTTCCTACTCATTTGCTATAAACCCTTTTGGATGTTGTATGTAGATATCCTAACATCCAACTCCCAAAATGAAATCTCATAATTGAGACTTATAGCAACTAAGAGAATCTGGATAGACTCAAGCATGGCGTCTGGCAAAAATTGCCTCCAAGCTAGCTTTGAAGGTTTTCACCTTCTGTCCATCCTCTCTTTGCCTTTTATGTCCACATGCACCTTGTGGGTTTTACCCCTCTTGGTGTCTTTACTAGGACCGAACGGAGTTGAAATACAAGTATTTCATCTCATTGTTCATAGCTTGAGCAACACTTGATCAACAACATCTTCTAGTGCATTATCGTAACTAGTAGGATCAATATCACTCAACAAGAAATAACTTGAGAGTTAACAAGGTTCTCTCCCACTATGAATGTATGCACTAGACCTTGTGTATTTATAGGTAAAACAAAGAGTGGGTCAAATGATGGATCTTCAATTTCTTGAGGATCCGCTTATCCTTGATATTATTCCTTTACATGTGATACTAATATTTCTACTAGTTTCACTTATATATTATCATGTTGAATTTCCAATCATGGTTCTCTTGTTTGTTCACTTAAAGATATATTTATCCCCTCTTGAACAATCAAGGGAACAGTGGATGAAGCCTCTAGAGATTCTGAAAATTCTTGATCTGATATAAATCTCATCAAGAATAACCTAACTTAAGAGCTTATAATTTCTTATCTAGTCCTCCTTTAAGAAAATCATGTGAGTGCTCACTTAGATTATCTTGTCCTTAAGACTAAATAAGAAATCATCCCTAGTTCTCTTAGGGTAGCCAAAAGATATGCACTATTCCATACAAGATTCCATCTTATTTGACTGTTGTTGTAGGACATGTGCCGTAGCACCCTAAATCTGAATATGGTTTGATCTGGGCTTGCACCCCTTCCATAATTCTTTAGGTGTCTTTACAACAAACTTTGACGGAACCAAGTTAAGAGGTAGATTTCCTTCTCTTAGGCATCTCCCTTGAATAACATTGGCAAAGATGAATAACTGAACATGATCTTCACCAAGTCTAGAAATGTTTGATATTTGCATACTGCAATTTCATTCAACTAACGCGTTCTTAGAGATAGTTACGAAAACTATCCCCTCTTAAATCAGGTAAGACCTGAAATTACCAGACAGGTAGCCAAACACTTTAGTAGACCAAAGTGTTTTGATTTGAACACTTACATGCTTTTCTGCCTCAGACTAAACCTCTTCGAAATTTCCAGAAGCTTTAGACTTATAGCGCACTTGGTTCATCTGTTCAAATCCAGAGTAAACATTCATATAATGAAGTACTCATCACCTCTTCTGGTCTGAACGCTAAGTGGTCCACATACTTTAGTATGTACCAGTTCCAGTTGAATAGTTGCGCAAACCTTCTTGGCCCTTGTAGGATTGCTTGGCCACTTTACCTTCCAAATAGGACTAACATGTAGCTGTTAGTTAAAAGATTATTGAACTTTCAGTCCCTCTTTTAACTAAAGCATATTTTCTACTTGAGATAATGTGACTCAATCACAAAGGCCAAAGTTATGTTTCATTTGAAATTTTTATTTCTTTGGTGAAAATCCTTGTTCATCATCCTTTCCATTCAACATAACAAATTTTTTAAAAAAAGGGTATAGGACATAGGTAATAAAAACTATTTAAACAATGTACCAGAACAAAACAAGACGAAGATGAACTTCGAAATGTAACTGAGGAATCAATTGCATTGTAAACCCATGTTTTAACCAAAACAACTAACAAAAATTGAATTCCTCTTGAAATCTGGAACAAGTAAACAGTCACCCAAAACCATAGTCTTATAAATAACTTGTCCTACTGCGAATGCAGACACAAGTTCCCATTTTCAAGCTTAAAATATCTTTGTCCACTGCTGACAGGCATACCATGTTTGAACTACTGCTAAGAGTAAAAACATAATCAGTGATTCCTGAATCAATGATTCATCACTGATCAGGCCTTAATATACCCATGTCTGGTTCTTTTCATCACCTCTAGGCAATTTTTCTTTCAGTATCCCTTCAGTCTGCACTTGAAGAACTTGCCTTGCGGCTTCTTCATAGCAACTGGTTTGACAACTGATAACCAAGTCATTTTATTCTTGTTACCACCCTTGGGTTTCCCTTTGGATTTAACAAGACTCTTAGCAAAACCAGCACCGACTGCATTCTGTCTAGCAAAGCTGCTAGACGCAGCAAACATGTCATTAAGAGTCTGAAGCATTTCTACTCCACTCTTAATCATGTACACTTGCTTCTGCAAGTATTTGGAAAGACTGACAATAATATAGCAGCGAACTACCATATCTGCCCTTTCCCAATCTGAGAAATGCATCTTAGTTTCCTTAGACGCATCCTCTGCAGGTTGCTATGGCCCTCGCATTGTCAGGACAAATTTTAGCTTCCATGTTTTAGAACAATATGAAAGATTTGCTTTTCACTTATTCATAGTTGGTGCCATCTAGAGGTTTTCGACTCAAAATCATTTCTAAGATATTTTCTGAAAAACATATAAAGCACACAATTACAAACAAATAATGCAATAAACAAACGAAGTGCAAGTAGATTCTCATAACTACTCTTGTTTATTGTTAACAATCCTTCAGTTTATCTTTACAAGGCTTACGATGGACAAGTCACTTGTAAAAATCAAAATTGTTATTTGGGCCTTCAGCGCCATTGCCAGAGCCTCGATGGGAGAGTTAACAATTTTACCAAAGTTGAATGTAATTAACCATTGTTTAATTTCAAAATTATCCTTAGTGTAGCATTGCCGACGATGGGCCGTACAATACTTTACTAAAATTTTGAAATTATTAAGATTTAATCTAATGAAGTCTGATTATCCTTATCCGATGGGGCTTCAGCGATAACCATTTCACTAATAAACCCACAAATGGAGCCCGCAGGTTTTTAAAATTAATTAATTTTTAAAACCTTCACCCATTCAACATTTTTGTTTGAGAATTTTCATAAGCCCAGTCGAATTCATTGTTTAATTTCAAAATTATCTTTAATAACTTAGTATTATCGACGATGGGCCGTACAATACTTTATTAAAATTTTGAAATTATTAAGGCCCAATAAAATCCAATCATGCTTATCCGTTGGAGCCTCACATGATTATTTTATTGATAGGCCCACAATGCGCCTGGAGGTTAAAATAATTTCTTAATTTAAATCTCCTCCCATAATTATTTAGGTCCAATCTAATAAAATCCAATCATGCTTATTCAATGAGACTTCACATGATTATTTTATCAATGGTCCTTATAATGCGCTTGAAGGTTAAATTAATTTCTTAATTTAAATCTCCTTCCATTCAACATAAGCAATATTTTCCAATTTCCAAGAATTATTTAATTGAGAGTATCCTTTGTTCGATTTCAAAAACTATATAAGTAAGAGCGCCGATAAACGTGCACTAAGCTTAACATAATTTTGAAAGCATTAAGGTCCTGAAATCCGGTCACTTTACGTCAGCGTATGCTCCAAACAATCATGATACATGAAGGTTATATGCAGCGTTTGTTATTCCATGACCATTTCAGAAAACCCACAAATTACTCGCAAAATAAAAGAATTCTCTTAGGAAATTTTCTCTAATTATTTTTCTAGATTTAAATCATCCAAATAGCTGACTTAATTATTAATCTAGATTGCAACAATCATAATAATTATCATTTATGAGGATAATTTGAAATCAAAATAATTTCCATAACGATTATTTGTCTTGATGTTAATTATCCAAAATTAATTAATTCAATTATTAATCTAGATTTTTAATAAAAATCATAATAATTATTAATTAATTTCTTAGGATGATTTAAAATCAAAATAATCCCATAATAACTATCATACTAGTCGCTGAAGACATAATAGCTATTATGCTCATGCAATCATACAAGTTATGCAACAATATGGCACCACCTATTCTATATAGCATGTTATCGCAATAAAGCATGTTATCAATCATATAATTTATACCAATCAATAAAAGCATTAAATAATAAATCATAATTACTTTAATCCATGGCCTTCCTATTTTAAAGAAAATTAAATTAAATTAAATTAAATAATACAACTTTGTAATTCGATTTTCGCCTAGCCCATAGTATCTGTATCAAGCCCCTTTAGGGTTTCATGGGCCCAAAAGCCCAAAGACCCAATCCTTTGGCGAGAAACCCTAGGACGCGAAAGAGGAACCCTAGCCGTCAGGTCTGCCGCGCCGTCACCCGAAGTCAAATCAGGCTGAAACTCCAGGGGAAGGACCGGCACGTAGAGACGAGTGCACCGCCGCCGGAACCACCCAAAAAGGTGGCCGGACGCTCCCTCACTCTCCCATTCTTTGTCGGAGAGTGGCGGCCACTCTCAGCCTCTTGTGGAGGCGCGTGGTGGAGCGTGGAGTCTTCGATGGCGGTGATCCACCCACTGTTGTGTTCGTCTTTCCGTCCTCTTTTCAACCATATATAGATCGCCCTATTCTAAGATCGGTAAGTCCTCAAAAAGTCTTCGACAGTGCTGACTGCGCATCTTCCTCGCGATTTCTCGATCTTGAACTTTTACAAAATATTGAAAAAAATACACAGAAATTCCAAAAATAAACAAAAAATAGCAAGGAGGAAACCTAATCAATGGGATTAGCCTCTTTGTTACAAATCGAGAAATACACGAGAGACCCTAACCATGGATTAAAACAATTTTACCGATTAAAATTTAAACTTTTATGAAAATGAATTATAAAATACACATGCTAGATTCATACCATAATCCTAGAACCCTAGGTGCCACATTTAAAGAAGAAAAACTAATTACATGAATAGTGAAACTAGATTCACATACCAATGTACAGCCAAGGCTCTGATACCAATTGTAGGAAATCTTAGATTTATGCGGAAGCGGTTTAGGACCTAGTACATTGGTATGCTTACCGAATCATCCTTGTTTCACAATTACCTCTCGGTGCGCAGGTCTCGTGTAGAATCTTCCCTTGTAGGATTCCTCTTCACGAACAGCTCACCTCAGCGCCGCAGCACGAACTACCTCCTCGAAGCTGGACTGTGGCAGATCTTCCAAACTATCTCTCGAGGAGGAAGGGGAAGTGTGTGGGCACTGATTAGATTCAGAGCTTGCCTCTTTCTCACAAAAAAGACCTAGGAGGCTGATGACTTAAGAGGTACTATTTATATGGGTTCCAAGAAACCCTAGCTCATTGGGCCCTAGGTTCCTTGGGCTCTTCTCATACTAATAACCCATTTGGGCTTTAGTAAAAGAGCAAACCCAACACTTCTCAACTTGAGGGGAAGTGTTAAATTGGAAATATGAATTCAAAAATATGTTCTGTTTAAAATATTCTATAATTAAGGATAACACCTTATTGTTTAAATAAGATTTTCGGAGATTTTTTTTTTAATATATATTTCATTCGGTTCATCGCTTCGAGATTAATTCGGGACGGATATAGGATTAAGGTTTTAAACCCCTCCCAAAAGTGGTGCTGTGATTGAACACATATTCTTATCTCACCTGCTCACTTCCATGCACCAACTGAGCTACCACCATTTGATTTTTTCGGAGATATTTTAGTAAGTTGTTATGTGGATAACACCTGCTTATTGTTGTAAATTGGAATTATGAAATTTCTTAACTTCGATAACTTAGATTTGATTATCTACCTCTCAAGTCTAATAGGCTCTCATATAAGGAAGAATGTTAGATAAATATAAAATTATTAAAATAATCTCACCCAAAATACTTAAGCTTTGGTTATTAAACGTGGTCAGCTTTATTTTCTAGACATAACTGATGTGAATTTACACTCGTTGCCTCGTGCATGTGCTATAACCAGTCAAGATAAGGATAAAAATTAAATTTTATTTTGGCAGTGTGGACTAGGACACCTTTCTTTTGAATATCTTAAAAAATTGTTTCCTAGGTTGTTGTTGCAAAAGAAACTTTAATACTCTAATTTATTATGTTAATTTTACATACTTAATCTTTTCTTTTGTTTCAAAAACATTAAAAAAAATTAAGACTAAGTTACTGATTTAGTCTTTTAGAATTATACTTGACATTCATTTTTATTTTTATTTTGATACATTACTCGACATTCATTTATTTCTATAAAGATTTGTAATATTAAATAATTTTTCAAAATATTAAAATGTCAAATATGATCTTAATTTTGAAGTAAGGCAACTTAATACATGAAGCATTTTCATATTATTTTTAATTATTGAAGAACTTGTTTAATGTAACAAATTTTTAAAAATCGAATTAATTTGAAGTGAATATTTAAAAGATTAAATTGATAGTTTAGTGACTTTAGTCCTTTTTTTCCTTAAAGTAAATTATGATACTCTGTTCGTTATATTAACTTTTTTTTTTATTATTGAGATGAATCTATTTAATAATTTCCATAAATTTTGGATGATAAATAGTAGGGGTGTTAGCGGGCCGAGTCGAGCCGAGCTTTGGTCTTAAAAGACTAAGTATGTGTTTAAATGTGTCAACCTGACTAAGCTCGTTACCTGTTATATATAATTATCGGCCTGTGGCCTGACTTATTTACAAAAAATAAAAGCCTGGTTTAGCCTGTTTAAAAAAAATAACAAAAATTTGTCTAAATAGAATATACAATCAACAACACTAGTAATTCCATAAATATTCATAAATTCAAAGTATATCCAAACAGCATAATATAGAACGAAGTCATTCAAAAAGTCTGTTTAACCAATAAAACGAGGTGAAATAGATTGAGAAGAAAGAGAGGGCTACTACAAATAGTATAAAAATTATAAAATAAAAATATAAAATAATATACTAGGTCAGCCTGAGAGGCTCTAAGGCCGAGCTTTTGAATTGGAGTGTGAGGCTTTTTTATTAAATGAGCTTTTATACAAGTAAGCTCAGACCTTCACGAGCCGAGCCAAAGACCCATGAAAGGCCCCTGGTTCCTTTAGCACCCCTAATAAATACCATACGAATATACTTTACAGGTAAGGTTGTAGTTACTATCTTTTTTTCTTACTACCTTTTATTATCAAATCTTATAATTGTTGATTTCCATCAATCTAACGGTTATAATTTATTGGATCATACTTATTAATTAATTATAACTATAACAACTCCTCATCTTTACATATTATACAAAATTCAGTGGAGAAAACAAACCCTAAAACAATTGGTAGCTGCGAACATTCCTTTCAAATCCCAATTGCGGTGCAAGCTGCTACTACAATGTCAATGTCAAGGTTGTCTTCAAACCCTACTTTTCTTCTTTTCTTCCCTTCAACCTTAATGAGACTATACTCTCATTCTCAGTCTCAGCCCATATTCGTTAAAATTGATGATGTTGTTTCTTTATTCAAGTGCATGCTGCTTATGCGTCCTACCCCACCCATCATCCAATTTGGCAAGATTTTAGGATCCCTTGTGAATATGAAACATTACAACACTGCTATTTCCCTTTCTAAACTGATGGAATTTGGGGAAATTAAGCTAGACGTTGTTAATCTGAACATCTTATCAATTGTTACTGCCACCTGGGTCAAATTAATTTTGCTTTTTCTGTATTAGGCAACATCCTCAAGAGGGGTTATCAGCCAACTACCATAACCTTGAACACACTTATCAAAGGTCTCTGTTTTGATGGTGAGATAAAGAAAGCACTGCACTTTCATGACAACTTGGTGTTATGGGGATTTCAGTTGAACCAAGTTAATTATGGGACCTTGATCAATAGGTTATGTAAAATTGGCGAAACAAAAGCAGCCATCCAATTGTTGAGAAAGATTGAAGGACAATTTATTAAGCCTAAAGTGGTAATGTACAACACAATCATTGATAGCCTATGCAAAGATAAGCTTGTAAGTGATTCCTGTGATTTGTATTCTGAAATGGTTGTCATGAAAATTCCTCCTGATGTTATTACTTTCACCTCTCTGATCTATGGATTTTGCATTTTGGGTAAATTAAAAGAAGCATTTTCTTTGTTATATGAAATGCTATTGGAAAAGATCAACCCGGATGCTTATGCCTTTAATATTTTTTTTGATGCGTTATGTAAGAAAGGAAATGTCAAAGAAGCTAAAAATGTGTTAGCTGTGATGATAAAAGGAGGTGTAAGACTTGATGTTGTTACTTATAATACATTAATGGATGGGTATTGCTTAGTTAATGAAGTGAACAATGCAAAATATGTATTCAACACTATGGTCCAAGGGGGAGTGACTCCTAATGGTCGGAGCTATACTATCATGGTTAGTGCATTATGTAAGATTAAAATGGTGGATGAAGCCATGAATCTCTTTAGAAAAGCTCATCGTGAAAATATAATTCCTAATACGGTAACTTACAGCTCTCTTATTGATGGTTTATGCAAATCAAGGAGAATCTCCTATGCTTGGGATCTTGTTGATGAAATGCATGATAGAGGTCAACCGCCTAATGTCATCACTTATAATTCCTTATTAGACGCTTTATGCAAAAACCATCAGCTTGACAAGGCAATTGCATTATTCACAAAAATTGAAGACCAGAGAATTCTGCCAGATGTGAACACATATACTATACTTATTGATGGACTATGCAAAGGTGGAAGACTTAAAATTGCACAAGAGGTTTTTCAAAATCTTTTGATCAAAGGGTATCATCTAGATGTCCAGGCATACACTGTTATGATCCATGGGCTTTGTAAAGAGGGCTTGTTTGATGAAGGGTTGGCCTTGCTATCAAAAATGGAAGATAATGGTTGCATCCCTGATGCTGTAACTTTTGAAGTAATTATTCGTGCTCTCTTTGAAAAAGATAAGAATGAAATGACAAAGAAACTTCTTCTTGAAATGATTGCTAGAGGTCTACTGTAAAAGTAAAACTTCGTGAGATGCTTTCTAGTTGTACATTAATTTTTTATTTATTTTTTTAAATTTTGATGATTTCAGACCAACCTTTATTTCTTTTGATAATGTTACATAAAAGAGAAGATGGACTATGCAATGGGCTCACTATTACTTTTTGCTTAAAACTCCTCCATTGTTTGGTTCATTTGGATATTGTAATGATACCAGCATCAATTTTTTGAGTCATGACATAACTATCCTTTTTCTTCTTAATGTATTGGTGATCTGCTACATTTACTTTTAAAGATTTTACAGTCACGGCTCATTGTAAGTGTTTCTGTTAACAAACCAAGCTGAAGCTGATATGATTGTTTGGAATGCTTTATCACGTATGGTTGACTCCATATGCCCCAAATTATGGATGGTAGGGCTGGATATTTTTCTTTTTGGGTTGCATTTTTCTTGTGGTATTTCTGTTGATCTAAATTAGTATGGAATAAAGGCGATGTTAATATTTCTTGTGTCTTTTTTACATAAAAGGAAAAGTTAAAAACACAAGCATATTTTGGTTGCATCATTTGAGTTGTCTTAGGTTTTAAGGTTGCTGATATTTTCCCGAGGTCATTGCTGCACAATTAATTGGACCTTTTTCAAAGGCTATGTTTTATTTTGGTGATAATTATTTCAGGAATATGTGTTCAAGTGATCATCTGAAATTTACCTTTATAGAATGAACAAAAGAGATATAAGGAATGGGGATTATTGCTCGGGTTTTATTTTCTTTATTTATGATCATTTACTAGTGTAATACATATCCCATTCCTCCTTAGAGTTAGACTACAAATATGATGTGGATATAAATTCTTTCTGTCAGCTAGTTTACTCGAATTTTAGTTTGATCTTCTATCCTCTTATAGATGTACCTATTTTTTCAATGCAGATGATATAAGATATGAATTCTGTTGAATGAATTACTCATCCGGCTGACATATAACATGGCATTTTCATTTTGTTAGTTATGTTGCTTCTCTAAGTATGCTAGTTGTAAAACTCTGTTGGGATTTTCTTTTACCTTTTTCTAGGAAAATTATTTGGAGTGATACTTTTCTCTAAATCCTAATACTTACCTTTCTGGTGTATGTTGCAGATAATTCTACTGCTTCACCTTGCCCCTTTACTTTCGCTCAACTTGCCCAATTACCTTCTATCTTTGGTTTCTTGCAGCATAGAGGGTGATATGCTGGCATCTTGGTTGGGAATAATGGTATGCCACCCCTTATGCCGAAGGTTTATTACATTGGTTGTTTTTGTTTGCCAATGCTCATCTTTAGTGCTGTTTTCTGCCTGCTGTTTAAATTTCTATAGAAACTATTCATTATTTTTTATTCTCCCACCATGTTAAATTGTTTAGAATGTCATGAGCTTTTAATATTTCAATTTAGTGATATTCTCTCTCTCTCTGTTGATTTTTATTTCAATTTAGTGATATTCTCTCTCTCTCTCTCTCTGTTGATTTTTCTTCTCCCTATGTTTGCCTTCTATCTTTCATGTCCATGTCCCTTACTAAATTAACTAACTGACCATAGTAAAATGAAATGTGGAGCTGATGCGTTATTTCATTTCATATGACAGCCAATCAGATTTGTTGTAGCATATGTTGGCACAACCTTCAAGGGTCTTTCAGAGATTACACATGGATAGAATGAAGTTTCAACAACTCAATGGGTAACCTGAAGCTTTCTATTTTCTTTTGTCGTATCAGATTATATTGAAGGAAGAAAATTCCACATGTCAAGGGAAGAACATTTTTTCAAGTTTTTATTTGTCAAGCTTAGTTTATACTTTTAAAAGGAGAGGCCTTTTTTGATCTTGCAATTTAGCACCAAATTTGCCTGCAGGCAGGGGATTTCTTCTGACATGTGATTAAATTTCTTGTGGCCTTACAATTTTTTATGTTATCTTCTTAATCATAAGAGAATCCTGATGGATACCTTTGCCATTGTTTATAAAATGTATTTGACTTTCTGAGGTTCTTAATGCAATCTCACCATTGTTCTGGAGATATGCTTAAGTTGTGTGGTTTTTGTTTCTTTGTTCATGTGTCAATAAGCAAAAATCAGATTACCATGATGTTCTTGATGTTACGGATTCGTTTACTGCGCCATCCCCTCTTCCTTCTTCTTTGCATTTCCAATTTCCCTCATCTGCAAGGCCTCCTATATAACAAAACAAATTGTTACTTAGGTAATTTAAGGGAATGTTCTGCGTTTGATTTTTTCTACCAGTCAAAGTGATTCCTAAGTGTAGTGTGGGAAACATTTAATTTTTGTTTCTATTCTTAAGATAGATCTCATTGCATTAAGACCTTTTTGCTTAATTTCAATTTTAATTTCTACAGGGCTAAAATTCTAAACCCATTTGAATGATGTTATTGCTTCTTGTTCACGTACTAATATAAGTTTTGCAATGCAGTTACTTTTGTTATTGGGCTTTGGAATATCTGGTAATTTGTCTTGATATCGTAGTCTTTGATTTTTCTCTGTTCAAGTTTTCATTTTCTTTGCTATTGGTTTTCAATTCAGTTTCTTATGTAGGTTGGTCATGACTATGATCATGTACACTTGAGGAGATTGGTGTCTCATACATTTACAAAAAGAGAATATAATGCTACTTCACTTTAAAAAAGGACTTGAAGTCTTGAAGAAATGAACCTCTCAAAGCCTGTCACTGTCAGGATAGATCCGTTAAAAGAGGATCTTCAAAAAAAAAATTGATCGTTGCTGTATGAGGTGAATGTGCAGTTTCAATTTGTTCCATTCAGACCTTGAGTCAGGTGCAATATTTGAGGAATGTGTACTAAATGGAAAATTTATTGTATCCACTCACTGCTTATATTTTTGCCAAATAGCAGTGTGCTTTTTTGCTTGTAAAATCTTTCATTGCAAGCAATATAAAGGAATTCAAAAAAAAATAAAGGTAATATATGTACTAAGGGAAAAAAATGGAATACAAATAATACACATTGTATATAGATTCTTAAGGTCTTTGTAATTAATTTAATGGGTGGAAAATTTTAAAATTATTAAAATTTTAATTACGGAGGAGGATTATTTAATTTTAATAATAATAAAATTTACTCATAATTATAACTCAATTATTATTGTTGAATTGACTATTCCAAAATGATTAATAACCATTCATAAGATAATTATCCTATGATTTTTATTAACCAATCGACAAAGAGTAATAACGGTTGATAACAAATGTCAAATTATTTATCAAACAAAAATAGTTAATAATCAAGCACGTGATAGTCAACTAATAATTGTTGGAAAAAATGTTTCTCCAGTTAATGCAGATAAGTTGTCTGCATTTATTCCCAAAACGACGTCGTTTTGGTATTGAAATCTTAAAAAATTATAAATATAAAGACTATTATAACATTGAAATAAATTAAAATTACAAAAGCACCATAATTTCTGCCCCAAAACGACGTCGTATTGGCTTACTGCAGATAATTTATCTGCAGTGACTGCAAAAAAGCGAACCCATAACTGTTATTATTAATCCAATACAAGTTATAAAATTACAAATATTATGATTATTATTGGCATGCATGAATTGTTTTCACAATAAGTCAGGGTCAGGCGATAATTGTCTTATCTTGGCTTGGAGTTATTTTCTTTCTCTAATGGCACGTTTGGTGGAGGAGATATTTTTTTTATTAAGAAAAAAGTATTTTCGGGAATATGGTGAGAAATTTTTTTTCTGGATAAGTTACGAAAAAATGTTTGGTAGGCCAAATTTTTTCGGAAAAGTTGAGTTAATTTTACTGATGCTATGTTTATTTGATTGTAAAATATTGATGGGAATCTGAATCGAAATGATAAAATTATCCATTTTTACACATCTGCTGATACACTATGTAAGGGCATTTTTGTCTTAAAATATGAAAAATGCGTTTCTCAGTTGGTCGAAAAAAATAATACAATGGGTGAGATGAGATTATTTTTTTCCATGTGTAGTTAAAAATGGAAATGATGGAGAAAAAAGTATCTTGAAATTTTTTTACTTTTACTCATACCAAGCATAGTAAAAAAAAATTCCTACCTCACTTTCCTACCATTTCAACCAAAAAAAGTATACCAAACATCCCCTAAAGACTCTCCAATTTTGATAAAAAAAAGTCTACCGAGCGACAACATGAGCTTTAATAGGTGTGATACAATAGATTATACCAAACATACCAAATATCTAACTGTTATAATTTATTAAGAATTAATAATTAATTAATAGGTGTAATACAATAGATTATAATCATTATATTAATAAAAATCAGCGGTTAAGATTTGATATAAAACTTATTATTTTTATGCTGGTATAAATTGATCATGCCTAAATGTATATATTCAATTTAATTGTTCCTTACATAATTTTCTTTTGCATACCAAAAAATCATTTGTCTATCTTATGTTGTATTAAAAAAATGTAAGGATTAGGAATATGTTATGTTTACCACCATTTTTTTTAACATCTCTTATAATCACTTTGTTATTGTTGAATCAAAATTAAAAGAATGACTCTCACTTGATGCCATTTTGTGACCGTTAATTTGATTTTGTTCCAACGATAACAAGATTGATTGTAAGATGTAGTTAGAAAAATTATGGTAAGTATAACCTTTTCTAAGGATTAAAATAAAATTTTAAAAACTTAAACATAATTTAAATAACAATTATCATATACTACAAACAAATTATGGATATTAGTTATGAAACTAAGATATCATTTGGTAAAAGTGTTAAAATGGTACGGTATATATATGCTCTATTCTATTTTTTAGTGTAGCGAAAAATGTTTGTGTTTTTATTGTAGAATTTTTTTTTCACATTCATAATAAATGAGTGGATCCCATTTTAAAGAGAAGAGAGGAAAAAATTAACGAAACCAACTCCCTTTTATACGAATGTGGTAGAAAAAAAAATTCTACATTAAAAACAGAAACAATTAACCTTTTAGTGTATCTTAAAATTAGATAAATGTGGTCAAAATTTAGCAGATGTGCACATATGTAAAAAGAGTGGAATTAAATAGAATAAAAGAGAACATAACTATATATAGGATTGGTCCAAGAAAAGTTTGGTTTGACTACATACAATTCAGCCTAATCCAAGTGATGCTGGAAGGTTAATTGTAATATGATCAGTTAGGTTGTTATGTGGGGTGGATTTGTGGGATGGTTGAACTGGTATTGAAGAGATTTGCATGCCTGGAATAGATGGGGTACTTGCAAAGTACTCTGACGCTCAAGTCAGTGTTTGAATGAATGAGCTTAAGTAAATTGGAGAAGATGATTAAGTGTTCCTTATATAATAGTAACATGCAGTGATGAACTCAGGAAAATTTATTTATGTCTGTACATTTAGTGGCGGGGTTCAAGTGCAACGCCCCCGAAAAATTTTATTTAAAGAAAGTTTTAAATGCGTTAAAAAATAAAAGTATATAAGCATTTTAACCATCCTGCATCCCTATCATGATTAACTGAGGTTGGTTATCTTTGCAGTTCCTTTTCCACTTTGGTTAAAAAACCATCCTTAAACTCCTTACCCAACAGATTAACCAACTCAAACCCCAATTAATCTAGAGGTGATTGTGGAGCTTATATGTCACTTGCATTGCCTGATAACATAGTGAATATAACTTCCTCCTTTGGTGTCGTCTCACTTTGACCAAAAGGCTGTAGCTTGTCAGCATCTGTCAAAGGAAAAATTCCTTCTTCAATGTGAAGGAAAATAGAAGGATCTCCTAAAACATCAATCTTACCCTTTCTGGAATAATGGAAGCCTAAATTGAAGATTTAATTAAGCTCAACACTTTCTACGGAAGTTATTTTAAATATGTTTTCTAGTTAGCAGAGAGTTATTTTGTTTGAACAGAATTACTTCCCAAATTCAAAACATGGAAAAGACTTCCAAACTTCATTCATGACAATCAACTAAACCATGTTGAAGTTTTTATAAGAAAACAAAGAGTGATCCATCATACTTGCTTTTATCCATATGCAAACATGTCTTTTCCATGTTTTAATAAGAAAATAGTAACTCATTTTATTTATTTTCCAAAACTTTTCGTCTGCACTTGCAGACATGTGCACAAGAATAGGTCCGCCAGTGGTGACATTACCTGCTTGTGTCGCCTTAGTATGATAGCATTCACTCTTATTGGTGGATTATGGTGGCTTTGTCAGCCTATCCCGTTTGTGGGATGTGTATTGATGGGCTATAATGTGTAGGCTTAGTTGGAGCCTTGTGTCTATCCTTTAATCATTGACTTTTAATAGAACTTATGAGTTACGTGATGTTGTTGGTCTAATTGTGTATACACATTTCCTTGGATTTGGATCTTCTCATGTGGAAAAATGATCATGTAATTATTTTATTTGATCACAACCACTCATTTAAAAATCATACATTTTTCTCTCTCTCTCTTATCTGATTTTTAAATGAGTGGTTGTGAATTGTGATCAAATAACATGACCACATGATCATTTTTCCACATAAGAGAATCCAAATCTCATTTCCTTACTCTTAAGTCTTTGTCATTATGCCACTTGGGTTATTTATTATATTAAACCCTTTACCCATTTAGTATGGGTTCAGATCAATATATATACATATACATAATATATATACATATATATAAAACTTATTATGCTAATTTTACATACTTAATTTTTTTTATTATATCTAATGTGAATATCATAATAAAAAAGTTTATAATATGTACAAAAGTTTCAATAACATTAATTTTTTTTGCAGACTATATTACTAATTTAGTCTTTTAAATATTCATTTGACATTTATTTAAGGGAATTTTTTTTATCATTTTAAAGAATACAATTTTATGTCATTTTATTATGGTTTCAGAAATCTCGTCATAAGTGAATAGTTGATGGGACCATAATACTAGGTTCTATCATCTAAACACTATTATAAGAAGGAATACAAACATGATTACAAGATTAAAGAATGAGTCCAATCAGTGGGTTTCATATGTGAATAGGATTATTGAGCTAATTCATTTGTTCTATAAAGATTTGTTCTCTGAAGATATTGAAATTAGGAGGTGGTTAGAGTCATCAAACATGTGGCCATCCCTTTCTACCCTTGAACAAAATTGTATGGCCACAGATCCTTACTATGAGGAAATTAGACAATATGTGTTTGATATGCAGCCATATAAATCACCAGGTATTGACGGTTTCCCTACATTATTTTTTCAACGTAACTGGAAAAGCATGAAGAATCAGGTGGTTAATTTAATCCAAGAATTATGGAAAAATCCAGATCTGATTGCTTCTATAAATACCACGTTGTTGGTGCTCATTCCTAAGGTTCAGGGTGCAACTCACATCAAGCAATTCAGGCCTATTTCTCTTTGTTCAATTCTGTATAAGGTGCTGTCTAAGCTTGTGGTCCAGAGACTTAAACCAACTCTGGAGAGACTAATTTCACCTGCCCAAGCAAGTTTTGTCCCAAGAAGGCACATACAGGACAATATAGTTATTGTACAAGAGTTAGTTGATAGTATGCACAGAATGAGGTAGTGGCAGACCTATTTGGTTTTTTATGTGTGCAAGTGCACACATAAATTTGGTCATATATTTTTTTAGTAAAGAAGAGATATATTTTTTAATTAATTATGAGTGTCACTCAAGGAACAATTTTAGTGGTTGTATTACCAGAAATAAAGCACAAATATTAAGAAAGAAACACATCTTATTTATTGCTTATGTTTTAGTGGTTTTATATCATTAAGTTGATTACAATTTTTTTATGTTGAGTTCAAGTTTTCTTTTCTTTTGTTGTTTGAGGATTATATCCCTCATATTATATGAATGAAATTTTTGTCAAGTTATATAATATTAAAGAAAGTGAGATGACACATTATTCAATGAATTGGTCTTGTCTTTTTCTTAACATGACAAAAAAATTGGTTCATGTAACATCAGGGATATAAATTTTTTTTATATTCTTTTATTTTTTAATGCATTTTTCTGGAAGCACTGCCCCCAAATCCCTTCCACTAAATATTCGGACTAAATATGCACACATAAATAAAATTTTCTAGGTCCGATACTGGAATGAGGGGTAGGAAAGCATTCATGACAGTAAAGATAGATCTGGATAAGGCATATGACAGATTGAACTGGAATTTTATTCATCAGATTCTTCAGGAAGTGCAAATCCCAAATAAACTGGTTGATGTCATTATGGCTTCAATCAGGTCTCCTATAATTAATATCTTGTGGAATGGTGGAATGACTCGTGAAATTCTTCCTTCTAGGGGTATTCGTCAAGGTGACCCTATGTCTCCATATTTGTTTGTTTTAGGAATGGAGAAACTTACTCATATCATTGACACTGTTGTTAGTGTAAACCTTTGGAAACCTATAAGGGCTGGTAGTAGTGAACCTCCAATATCCCATATCATGTTTGCAGATGATTCAATGCTATTTGCGGAGGCAAGTGAGGAACAAATTCATATCATGTTGAGATGCCTAAATCTGTTTGAACAAGTCTCAGGTCAGAAAATTAGTGGCCAGAAGAGTAGTATATATTTTTCAAAAAACACTGATGAAGCAAGTGTTGTCAGGATTGCTGAAATAAGTGGTTTTAAAAGAGTTACAAATATTGGCAGATATTTGGGAACTTGGATGAAGCATGGAAGAACTATCAAAGAGCATTATGGGGATATTCTAGATAGAATGCGTCAAAGACTATAAGGGTGGCACGCAAAATGTTTATCCCAAGCAGGAAGGGTTACACTGACTCAATCTGTGTTTGGCTACCATTCCTACTTTCCAAATGCAATGTGGAAAACTACCGATAGGTATTTGTAATGAGATGGAGAAAATGCAGAGACAATTTATTTGGGGGTGATACAGAGGATCATAAAAAGCTACATCTCATTAGTTGGAATACAATAACCAAGCCCAAAAACCAAGGAAGATTGGGTCTAAGAAATATAGCTGATTTTAATGATGCTTTTTTAGCTAAAATTGCTTAGAACATATACTCTAACCCGCGAGATTTGTGGGTGCAATTCCTGAAGGCCAAATATGCTCCTCATCGTACAGGTACTGATATCTTCTCCTATAAAAATAGTGATTCACCCTTCTGGAAACATATTTGTTTAGCTTGGAGGAAAATGGATGAGCACTCTTATTGGGAGATAGCTGATGGAAGATCAATGAAGTTTTGGTAGCAAAAATGGGCAAATAGAAATGAAAGAATTATTGAGAAGACAATTCACCCCAGTCTGTGGGAGGAGGCTGGAAAAATGGTTGCTGATTATGGCAATGATGTTGGAGAATGGGATAAAGAAAGGTTGTCCAGGTGACTTCCTGTTAAGGAAATTGAAACTATTAGAAGTTATCTCCCTCCTCACCCCTTTGATGGTGGTGATCATTTAAGATGGAATATTGCTGGAGGTAATGGCATCTCGGTTAAAAGTATATATGGGTTGATCTCAAAGCAAACAGAGATGGAATTAGTAAGCTCTGACATTTGGAATTTAATTTGGAGCTGGATAAGGTCCACATAGGATCCAATTCTTTTAGTGGAAAGTAGCTCATGGTAGACTACTCACAAAGCAAAGGATGGCTCATATGCAATTGGGGGATTCTTTGTGTGTTTTATGCAATAATGCAGAAGAGTCCTGGATTCATGCTTTACGTGATTGTTTATGTGTCCAGACTCTATGGACTAATTTAAGAGCTCAAAATTTTTGCCCAGATTTTTTTGTAATGGAAGGTAACAATTGGATTATATCCAATCTTCGGATAGATACCATTCATAATAGTGATGTGCCTTGGAATACAATTTTTGTTGTTACAGCTTGGCTATGCTGGAAGGGAGGAATGACAAGTCACATGGTAGTCAAAATCTTCAATATGCATATAACCATGACTTCACAGCAAGTCAAGCTAAGGAATTTTGGGCTGTCGCAAATAGGAAGAATCAGGGGACGCATAGTTCAAGAAAGATGGAGATTTCAATCACTTGGAAATTTTCGAAACCAGATTGGGTTAAAGTTAATACAGATGGAGCTGCTAAAGGAAATCCTGGCTTGGCAGCGTGTGGGGGAGTGATAAGAGATGGTACAGGTAAGTGGTTGAATGGTTTTTCATATAAAGTGGGATATTGTAGTGCTATCCAAGCGAAATTGTGGGGTATTTTAAAGGAATTCAATTGGCTTGGGAAGGAGGATGGAAAAAAGTGATTATAGAAAGTGACTCGGCAACGGCAGTCACTTGGCTTACTAAAACAGGTGAGCCAGCCTATGAGTACCATATGGTGTCTCGTATACGAGCTTGGATGAACAGGGAATGGTCAGTTAAGATAAAGCATACGTATAGAGATCGTAATTGTTGTGCAGATTGGCTATCAAATTTACCTTTGGCTAATTCGACACTTGAGGACTTTTGTTCTTTTCCGTCTCCTCCTCATGGTATTTTTTTATTATACTTAGCAGATTTAGGAGGTACTGATAGTACTCGTTGTATTTCTTGTTCTTAGCCTGTTTGGGGTCTTTTTCCCAACCAGAATACCAAAAAAAAGATTATTGTGCTTTGGTGGCTTTTTAACTTTTTCTCTTTTTTCACATAACTCTCTTTTTCTCTCTCTTCTATTTTGTGAATGAGAAAGAAGATAAAAAATGTCATCAGCTTACCAAAAAAAAAAGTCATCAAAACAAAAAATAAATATGTTTTTTAAAATGACAAATATTTTCCTTTATTTAATTCTATAACGATTTATAATATTCAATAAGTCTTCCAAATATTAAAAAAAACCAATATGCCATTTTATATCATTTTTAATTATTGAAGAACTTTTTTAATGTAACAATTTTTTTAAAAAATCAAATTGATTTGAAGTAAACCTTTAAAAGGTTAAATTGATAGTTTCGTTTTTATTTTCAAGTAAATTATAATGATAAAAATATTTATCCTTTTAAAGGATATAACTTTGTGTTATTTTGAGTGGAAAATTTTTTCATTCCTATACCCACAATTAATAGGTGAAGTTTTTTTGTCTTCTCATCCCAATAATTTATTGTGCGTTTAGAAAGATAAAATTTTCTCATGAAAAAACTAATCCCCTTTGTTAAAATGCAAAATAATTTAGATAACATTAACATGATTTATTTATTTTTTATAGAGATGAATCGATTTAATATTTTCATTAACTTTGAATGATTAATACCATGAAAATATAGCTTTACGCATTTGTCTCCGTTTTTCAATCATTGATAAGAATCAGGAAGCTGCGACATGAACAAACCCTAAAACAATTGGTAGCAGCGAACATTCCTATCAAACCCCAATTGCGTGCAAGCTGCAACTACAATGTCAATGTCAATGTCAATGTCAAGGTTTCGTTCAAACCCCACTTTTCTTCTTTGCTTCCCTTCCACTTCAATGAGACTATACTCTCGTTCTCATTCTCAATCCCCATTCATTCGCTTTTCCTTATTCAATCGCTTGCTCCTTATGCGTCCTACCCCACCCATCTTCCAATTTGGCAAGATTTTAGGCTCACTTGTGAAGACGAAGCATTACAACACTGCTATTTCCCTTTCCAAACAGATGGAATTCAGGGGAATTACCCCAAACAGTGTTAATTCTTTGAAGAAAACCCAAACCAATGCAGTACTTAACCAAGTCCATAATTAATGTATCATGACCCATGTGAGCACAAAGTAAGAACGTGTATTTGAGCTCCTCATTTTCTAAAAGATCATAACTCAACTTTGTAGAAAACTTTTCCCTTTCAAGCTTTTGGTTAACATCATCCCATATCTACTTGCTCTGGTTTTTTAATGCCCCTTCAGTTGTAACTATTGACATGGGCAACCCTTCACACTTTTCAACAATCTGAGTTGCTAATTTTTCAAATTTAGAATTTATATATAACCTATTTCAGCCTTTTTCTTGAATAACGTCTTTGCTTCCTTATCCCTCAATACTTGCAGCAGAGAGAAAATAGAGTTTCCCTTTTCCTTCCATGCGACTTAATAACACTTGTTTGGTTTTAGAAATCAGCAAAACTTTGCATCCATTGGAGGCATCGTGCATCTTCTGATTATCATCTGATGATATCTTTGGGGATTGCCCTTTTTTGACATTCTCCAGGCTGGGTCAAATGAATTTTGCTCTTTCTGTATTAGGAAACATTCTCAAGAGGGGTTATCATCCTAATACAATTACCTTGACAACACTTATGAAAGGTTTCTGTCTAAATGGCCAGGTTAAGGAAGCACTGCACTTTCATGACAATGTGGTGCCACAAGGATTTCAGTTAGACCAAGTTAGTTATGGGACCTTGATCAATGGGTTATGTAAAATAGGAGAAACAAAAGCAGCCATGTAGTTGCTGAGAAAGATTGAAGGGCAGTTGATTAATCCTAATGTGGTAATGTACAACACAATTATTGATAGCCTATGCAAAGATAAACTTGTAAGTGATGCGTGTGATTTGTATTCTGAATTTGCTTAAAAATTTCCAAAGTCTAATTGAAAAGCTAAACTTTGCTGGTGCTGGTGCTGGTGCCCAACTTCTTTACTTTTTAAAGTAATTAGTGAAAACTTTCTCTTCACCACACCTACTAGCTTGAATTTCTATGATTAGTCTACTACTGTTTATTTCTTTTCGAGTGTTTGTTTCTTGTATTCTTTTTACTGTGAAGAAAAAAATTAAAAAACACATATCTGTTTTAGTTTCACTTCTGAGTTGCCTCAGGTGTTATGCTTGCTGATATATTCGTTGCGCTCATTGGTGCACAATGGACTGGAGCTATTTTAATATGCAATTGATGATTTTGGATAGTGACTTCAGGATTCTATGTTTAATTGATCACCATCTGATTTTTGCCATTTGAAAAGAATGAACAGAAGAGATATAAGGAGTGTGGCAAAAAAGAAAAGGGAAAACTCATGACCCAAATATATATCTGTTTTTGCTCCTTAGTTATATGGGTGCAGACAATCATTACCAACTTTGGGTCTTGCTACTTTTGGTACACTGCATTCATCCCCTGAACCCAAAATAACCTAAAACCAATATAACAAAAAGTCTATAAATGTAGAAATAGAAAAGTACTGTAGAACTAGAAGCACAATGTTACAGCTAAAGCACCCTGTGCTGGAGCAGGCCCTTATCCTCAAGGGTTTATTTGATTGCTGTTATGTCTTAGGGAAATACCTTGGTGGCTGCAACTCTACCAAGTTTCACCATCTTCCTGTCAAGGATGCATTCAGGTTCTTTTGGGATAAGAGAATAGGGGACTAAAGTTCAACTTAACCTTTAGTGACTTTGGAAGGATCATGACAATTTTTATAGTTTAGATAAATGAAAGACATCATGAATTTCTGAAGCCGGAGGTAATTCCAATTTGTAAGCCACAGCACCAATAACATCGTCACTTAAAAAGGGCCATAGGTTTATGATTATCTTGTGTATGAAAGAGCTCTACTTGTAAGGCTGTAATATGAAATACACATAATATCTCACTTAAAAACTTGATAAGCCTTTGATAAATGTAACAAATTGTTTTCAAGTAATAAATTGGGAGTTCTGATATCGTCCTCTTGTATTTATTTGTTACTTCTGAAACTCCCTTCAATCTTAATCATTTGGATAAAAAATCCTTCATGAGATGATTAAGATAAATGAAATAAATGATGATCAAATATGTTAGTTTCAGAGTTCACTTGTTAATCTGAGTTTAATTCAATTCCTCTAAACCCAGTTGATGATCGAATCCTCAATCTTGATTAATATCCAATTACTTGGTGAGTTATCCCTTTATTGTCAACTAAGATATAATGCTGAATATGCACTGACAGTTATTTCTCTCCCCTTACTCTATTTCTAATTCAAACAGAAATAACTGGGCTCCATGATGCTAGGTTCTGGCGCTATGAGCCTAGGGGTGCAAAGACATTGCTATGTGCATTTTAAAAATATTTATTCAACACTATGTGACCAAAGGGGATTGACTCCTAATGTTCAAGACTATAATATCATGATTAATGGATAAAGATTATGATTATGCTTGCTGATATATTCATTAAGGTCATTGCTTCACAATGGACTGGAGTTATTTTAAAATGCAATAGATGATTTTGGGTAATGACTTCAGGAATCTGTTTTCAATTTATTATTTAGATAGGATAGCTCCATGTACTTTCTCATTTCTAAGCTAATGTACATCACGTCTATATGTCTATATACGGACACCTTATGGAATAATACAAAATCAGCACTGCTAATATTTTTTCATTTATTTTGACATTGTTCCTTTTTCCAAAGAGGTCAATGGTAAAACATTGGATGAGTTGACAAAAAAAGGTTGCTGCCCTCCATGCATAATTCAAGCTTTTATTCATAATTTATCTAACTTTCATTATGATTCAGAAACCTAAATTCAATCCTATGCCCCTGTCCACAAAGACAATGATTTTTTACATAGAAATCCTACACTTTTTTTTGGGTAGAAGCTAACTGTAGGACTCTACCATTTTGTATTACCACAGCTAGTCATGTATGTATCTATTATCTATTATGGTAATGGGACTCATTCTTAGATCATAAATCCTTACTGTGATGGTGAACCACCTAAATAACATGGGTTTAATGAAAATTTAGGTAAAGTAAGTATGCTATAAATCATGCATGTCCAATCAGACTTGTGGTGATAATCCTTTGCAGTAACAAAGTAGCACTGATTGAAAAGATTATGATGTTCTGATAAAGAAGAATATGATGAATATGACTTGTGAAGGGTTAAGTATATTGATAAACAAGTTGCATTTTTAGGGAGCATAAATGTTTAAATGTATTCACCCAAAAAAAAAATTGTTCAAAGTTTATTGAAGTTTATGACAAATAGGATTTGATCATTGATTATAATACTTGTTGCCAACCAAAATTCTGATGATGTGAAAACCCCACTCCAATGTTTCACTGTCATTGCTATTGGCATTCCACCCTCACCATCATCGTTTTGTCTTGGACTGTCTTTCCCCTTTGTAGGAAATATCATGCAGTGCCAAAGGGATTACTATACCAAAGTTAAAAAGAGATAAGATATTATTACTATTAATTAGTATTACTATCAATGTCACTACCAATTTGTTTCACCATTAAATTGATTATATTGATCCCACGTATATATTTATTTCTATCTTTGTATGGTTATAATTCCCTATATTTAATATGAAAGCATTAAATATGGAGAATCATAATCATACAAATGTGAAAATAAATATAAAGTATTAAATATAAGGAGAAGAAATAAGATTTTTAGAAAGTTAAATCAGAATCGTTAGATCAACATAATCGATCTAACGGTGAAACAAATTGATAGCGACATCGGTAATGACACTAATTGGTAGTAACAATATCCTGTCTCAAGTTAAAATACATAAATTTATCTAATTGCATTTATTTCATTTATTTTTTATTGTTAATGTTTTATGAGTTCACTTATTTCTAATTTTAATAATGAAATATATATTGCATAGAGTACTGAAAATTTACTCCCATTATCACCCATATATCCATGTAGCTAAACTTGAGTCTTTCATTTAAATAATATGACTAATTGTTACTAAAAATGAACTTTGATAACTTTTTAGTTGAATCATAATGCAATCACAATACATTTACTAATTAAACGTCAAATTGGTTATTGATCTTTGAGCATAAATGATTTGTTTTCCTTATAATTGTCAAAAAGTTAATCCTTATTACAAAATTCCAATTCCTCTAGTGACCTGTATATAGCATTGCTTTGTCTTTGTCTCATTTTTTCAGCTTTTCCCTTCCAAGACACAGTGGGCCACCACATCCCCTTTAGGTCTTTTCATGCCATCCCCATTGATTTCACGCCACAGGTCTGATTGTGCATATTGGTTTAAGTTCAACAAATTTGTAATCCATAAATTAAGTTCAACATTTCATTATTGGCAGAAACTTTTAAGGTGTGCAACACTTTCCATCATTGAAACCCAAAGAGTAAACTTTGTTGTACTAGTTATTATGAATTAAATATTTATAGTTATAATATTTTTATTTAATGAATAAATATTTAGTGCATTTTTAAATTTATTTATTTTTCATTTTTATAAAAATTATAATTTAAACATTGTAAAGATAGTGTTTGACTAGAAGTGTTAAGCATTATTTTCATAAATTATAATAGAATTGATTACTTATACGTAAAATTTAATAATTATATCATTCGATTTTAATTTATTTTTTTGTAATAATATTTAGATGCGTTTTTTTAATTTTATATTCATAATTTAAAAGAAAAATATCATTGTACGATATATTTGACATGTTAATTGAATTCTTTTAGGACATACTAAGTATTTAAAGTTTTGATTTAACCTTTTTTAATTTTACAATTTATTTTTTTAACTCCATCTTAATTTCATTTTAATATTTTTTTTTTTTTGTAAAACATCATATATTAACTAAAATCTTAATTTTTTTATGTTATTTTATACTTATAAAAAATTTGACGCATGTTAAAGTTAATAATATAAACAAAAAGAAGTACATCATTAATAATAAATATTACTACTTAATTATTTTGTTAACTTGACTCTTTCATTTAAGGTATTAGTTGAGCCATGTACTGTTTAATCTATTTTAAATGAATTAGTAAAACGGATACAGTTAGTTAAGCTTAAACACGGATAAATTTACAATGAGACATGAAGAAATCTACTATAACTATATAT
Source organism: Gastrolobium bilobum (assembly GCF_033153095.1). Lineage (NCBI taxonomy): Eukaryota > Viridiplantae > Streptophyta > Magnoliopsida > Fabales > Fabaceae > Gastrolobium > Gastrolobium bilobum. Next base: position 733,252 of record NW_026899326.1, read on the forward strand.
AGATAAGCTAGTGTGAGAAATAAATGATCAAATAATTATAGTGACTAAAAATAGCTATATTTATGGTAACAAATAATTATTGCGAAACCATTTTCAAATGTTGCTTAAAATCCGTATAAACCAAAGACTATTTAAGTTTATTTCTTTAATTCAAAAGGGGGGAAAAGTGATTATATAGTAACTTCTTCAGCTTGCAGAAGAAAACTTATGACATTGGCTGCTTCACCACAAACTGTATTTTTGTATTGGTCAGTGTCCCTGAGAATGGTAGTTAAAATTTTGATTTAAATTTGTGATTTTACAAAAAAATTTAATCAAAACGATTTCATTAAAATATCAAATGCTTTTACGTTTTTACACTTTTTTTTTTATTTTAAAATTTTACGTTTTACGATTTGTATTTTTTTTTTAATTTTAGATAAAATTTCAATTTTAACTACCATAATCCTGAGTCATTATGCTGCAATTACAAAAGCAGATAGTGTAGTTATTTTCAAAAGCCAAATGTACTCAAGCTCATACCAAACCTAAATATTTATTGGATAAGATTATAATACCCCATTAGCTTTTGAGTCAGCATACCCACTTTGAGTTAGCTTAACCTAGTGCATGGTACTTAATATTTAGAAAATTGTATTTTTATTTAAATTGGTTATAAGTTATAAGATTTTTAACTTAAATCGATACTTTATTCATAGTATTATAGTATATTTTTTTTATCAATATGATTTATTTCTTGGTATATATTGTAAAATATTTTTTTTAAATAAATTATGACTTAGATATATATATATATAATATTTATATTTATTCATTTTATTTTAAACATCATATCAACACGTACATTTCAACCTAATCATACATCAAGATATAATTGGGTTGAATTTAAAGTAAGAAAAAATATATTAATCTCACTAAAAGATCGAATTAGGTTCAAATCAAATTAAGCCAAACGCACCAAGCTAATTCACGAGGAAAAGCAATACTCGTATTTGATGATCCAACATTAACGTACAAACTTTATACACTTCAGTCAAAATTCCTACTTTGAGTTAACTTATCCTGATTGGATGCTACTTAATATTTTTAAAAAGTAAAAGAAAAAAAAAATTCTTTACATCGATATCACAACTAAAAATTACAAAAAAAAAAAATTAAATTAAAGAATAAGTTATAAGACACTTAAATTAATACTTTTTGCATAATATTTCAATATTTTTATATTAATATTTTTTTTCTTAGTATATGTTGTAAAACAACTTTTAATTTTATTTTTTTTTAAATTATGACTTAAATATATATATATAATATTTAAGTTTATATATTTTATTTAAACATCGGATCCATCCATTTCCAACCCAATTATAAATCAAGCTATTATTGACTCAAATTTAAATTAAAAAACTGGCCTTACTAAAATATCAAATTAGGTTTGGGTTGTCCCTTTGTGTATCTCAATGCAGTACTCATATAGAACATTAATATTGAGACCCCATAATAAAAATAAAATTAATAATAATAATTTAATCATCAAAAACACTCCAAAAGATACCATTTTATCACAAATTATTATAAATTACTCTCCAAAAATATATAAATCAATGATAAATTATCATAAATTATACTCAAAAAATATATAGATCAATTATAAGTTATTATTAACAACATTTCAAAAATATATAAATCAACCAAAAATTATCATAAACAACATTACAAAAATATATAAATCAATCATAAATTATTATAAACAAAATTACTAAAATATATAAATCAACTATAAAGTATCATAAACAAAATTCCAAGACATTCCACATGCAAATGTTTTCTTTAATGATTATTAGATAAATAATATTTTACTATTACCATTTTAATTTTTACCATTGGCTTGATAATATTTTTCTTATAAATAGAGGCTTGATGAACCATTAATCATTACTTCAAAATTGAGAAAAATCATGTAGTAAAGGGTCTTGCAAAATTTTGAAAAAACTTTATTAAGAAAGAGGGAGAGAAAAAGAAGGAAATTTTAGAGTGGGGAAGTTTTATAATAAGAAAGATAAAAGTAAATACTAAGAGGGTGTTGTGAATGAAAATTTTCTATTTTTAGATACCCAAGAAAGTGTGGGTAAATTTTCAAGAAGACCATGTTTGGTATCACTGTCACAATTCAGAAAATTCGCACGGGAAAGTGATTTATTTGGGAATCCATTTTGTGTGTAAATTGTGAATGGAAATTCCAAGGGAGGTATTCTTGGATTGCTGGGAAAATAGAAAACAATGGGTGAAAAAAAGGAAACTTACCCAATATTTTCGGTACTATTTTTTACCTACTAAATAGTTTTTGGTAACGTTCTCGAAAAATTTACTTTTTCACCATATTCTCAGTAATCATGATTTCCAGATAAAAAAAAAAAATCATCTACCAAACACACTCTAAGAGTAAGGATAACTTATTTCTTTTTTCTAAGATGTAAACGCCATGAAGTGTTATTTTGTTATTTATCTTACTTTTCCTGTTCTTCTACTAACCAATGGCGATGGATACCCCGTTCCGATTTATTTTATGTTATTTATTTCAACAATTTACTTTTATACAATTCATAGTTTTGCACTTTATATTTTGGCATTTTATATTACAATAATTTATATTTTTGCATTTTATAATTAAGTACGTAAATATATATATATATTTACTAGGGAAAAGTGTTTGTCATTTTAAGTAACATAAATTTATGTCATTTTAAGAGAGAGATAGTCACAGAAAAAAAAATTTATTTAAATTTTAAATTAAAAAAAACACCCACTTTCTCTCTCCCATGATTTTCATTTCTTGTGTCTATCTCTCTCTTAAAATGACATAACTTATAGCCCATATTTACTAATTTATAATTCAGCAATTTACTTTTCTGCAATTTATGTTGTTACATATTATAAGTGTATATTTATGTATATATATTCTAATTTATATTTAAGAATTTTGAATATTTCAATTTATAATTATCATTTATGTGCACAGTAACATATATGTGAATAGTATATTATATGTAATAAATATTGTACATGTATTATTTATTGTTTATTTTTATTTTTACATGTTAACTATATTGATATGTTATGTCTTTAATTTTTTATGTAAATTATCATGGTAAAATTCGTACGGAAGAATTCTTATAACTTACATTTTTTTTAGATTTAGTGTAGTGATGTGATTATTCTTACTTTTATTGCGATGCCAAATTTCAATAATGGTATGTTATAACATACAATTTTATTTTATAGGATCCTTTGGGAGGTGTCTGCATGTTTGTCTGCCTAAAGGATTTGTGGTATTCCTCGTAAAAGGTGTATATAATATATATATATATATATATATATATATATATATATATATATATATGGTCAAGAAAATGAGTTTCTTGAGTTAAGGAACAAATTCTTTAGATAAAAAGAGGCAGAAGGATGCTTTTGCAAAGTATAAAGCTTTGATATATAGAAAAATTCATGCTTCTGAAAATATATTGACAGATAATGTTATATATATGTATTTGTGATGTTAGACTATTTTGAAATATTATGATGTTAACATTATTCATTTAAAACCATGGATACTTTTCAATACTATGTTATGGCTGGAGACACTACACTTATGCTAAAACATTTTAAATTGTTATCTTCACTTGGATAAAAATCTCATTAAGTGTGTGCTTCCAGAGTGAAGGATAGAGCCTAAAGTAAGTGTTGTGTGTGTGCAAGGAAGACATATTAGCCAATAAAGTCTACAATTTTATTTAGTTTTGAAGTTCTTTACTAGATCATAATATATTTTGGTTGTAGTATTTGTATTTTGTAAGGGTTATTTTATACCCTATGTTGATTTAATTTATACTTTATATATTATGTAATAAAGTCAATTTTAATAAAAATTTCATTCCAAGTTTTATGTATAATTGACGTACGTAATTAGAGTTTAAAATACATAGGATACGTTCCTCAGTTAACAATCGAAGGATGTTACTCTATACACTCGAGTGTTGGCGAAAAAAACTTAATAATCATTATTAAGTTAGATTATTAATGCACCTCTCAGTATCAGCCTCACAAAACACTTAAATAAACCTTATCACCAGTGTTTTAGACAGAGAGAGAACATATAGAAAACGAGGAGCTTCTGGGTTCAGCGAAATCTCAAAATGCCACACAGTAAAAAGTTGATTAGGTCACTAAACAATTAACCCTCTCAGCCATCAAAACGCTATCGTTAGATCAGCTGAGCTGCTAATGGTTAGCACCAGCATTTTTGGTTTGGGGCTCAGCAACTGTTGTGGCCTTTATCATTGGCCCACAAGTGAACAACACAGAAAGAGTATCAAATAAACAGAGTCGACTAAGTAGTATAACCAACATAAGAGCTAGGAGCGTATATTTCCTTTTATTTTTTAATGCATTTTAAAAAAATTAAATATTTTTTTTCAAAATGGTGCGGACATAAATAAAATTTTCTGAATCTTACACGGATTACACACACATTTTGGTGTGCAACTAGTTGCGTGTGTGGTACATGTATAATTGCCACGTAACAAGCCCATGTGAGTCTCGCACTTACTACGTGCTCAACTCATGGGAGTTTTTCACGTGATATCATTGTGGTTGTCTATAACACGTGTGAACTAATACGTGTAATGTGGAATACTTGTCCAAGATGGAGTAATAGCTACACATACATATATTCATCAGTTGTGGTCTATGTGTCAGTTGTAGGAGGTGTACACGATACAATATATGATTTACTATTGAGAGCTAGTGACTGAATAGGTAATAACAAATCCTCAACTTAGGTAATATCCATGTATTAATTGTGAATTTGAACTCATTTTAATAGAAGCGCAAAAAAAGATTACCTTTTAGAGAATTGAAATATACGAAGAGAGGATGGGAAGATCATGGCTACTATAATTTGTATGCGTTGAATTGGTTCAAAACCAGCTATAAAACATAAATTTGTTTTGAACCATGAATCAATTTGAAAAAAAAAACCAATTCGAATAAAATATAAAAGTTCGGTTTGGTTCAGTAAATGTTGCACCGACACGGGATAAGACATGACATGATACGCCAACACGTTAATTCTAAAAAATGACAAATTTCAACATGTTAGGAAACATTTTGATATTAAATAATATTTTTAATGTATATAATATAGTTTACATTTAATACACATAACAGCTCATAATAAGTCATATAAACAATCAAATATTCAAATTTCATAACAAAAAATATTTGTTTTATAAATTAATTTTCCATGTTTAGTTAAAAAGATAAAATACAATAAAATCTGGATCTGAAAAAAAAATGAGTCAAAAAATATTGATAGCGTGTCCCAAAAAATTAACCGCATGTCGAAACGTGTCGGTATCGAACACGAGTCCGACACGTATTTTCCACTCTAAAGAACGTATCCATACTTTCTAGAATAAAACAATCCATTCAATATTCATGTCAAATCATGCCAACCTTTATTGTCACGTGACAAATTCTTGTGAATTAACGTGCACAAGCAATGTTATCAAACTCAAGTTTCTACATAGAAACGGAAAGAAGTGGTAGAAACGTAAAAACAACTCAAAACGTAAAGTTTCTACTTTCTACCACTTAAGGTCAAGATACAAAATTATATATATGCATGTAAAAAAAATATCGCATAATGAACATGTGTGTTGAGCCACTTATCTATCTAAAAAGGAAAATTATTTTTCATAACCAAGTATCAAAATTATAAACAGTGATAATTAACAAGTAATGAATAACCAATCTGCTCTAACTGCTTTATACACTCTGCAGATTTTGGATCATCGCTCATCAGTCATTATGATATAATTTCACTTCTTTCAATGCACACAATGATCCAAAAACACAAAATGATTCTCATAGCATAACTTATAATAGAATTGCAGCTTTACAATACATAATTATAAAAAACATATATCCAAATAAAAAGATATTAAGATATTGTGAATATGATTTGGGAAAAACGAAAATTAGGTTTTTTTTTTTAAATCTTTTTTTTATTAAATTTTTAGTTTTAAGTAAAAAAGGTCAAAACGGTAAAAACGTAAGTTTTTACCGTTTTTATGTTTTTACGCGGCGTTTCTACCAGCTTTTACCAATGACAGTTTTTACTTGAGTTTTAACACGTATCACTCTAGTAAAAACGTAAGTTTTTACGTTTTTACACTAGTTTTTGACAATAATGTGCACAAGTACACTACTCATGACTTAATTGGGAGCAAATCTTGGGTACAACGGGAATAAGTACATCTATACTAAAAAAGAAAAAAATAGAGATATAGAAGAAAATAATCATAAAGATAAGAATAATATAAATATATTATTTTTTTACTGTATTTGATAAAAGATGTACAGAATGGTCGATATATCTGTAGTACTGAAAATATTTTTATTAATTGGGTAACACGTTTGAAAATAATTTTAATCAAGTAATTAAATTTTTTAATCACAATTATTAAGTTTTTTTTATTGCCCTCGAGCGTTACATAACAAGTTTGAAAAATTGAAACTGTAACGTTGGTAGTTCATAACTTCATACACTTTCAGTGTTGTATAATAAACTTAAAAAATTGGACCATTAATATTTAGACTTCATAGTTCATACACCCCGAGAGTTATACAATGGACATCGTGTATTTTAAAATGATTTTTGTATTCTTACCCTTGTGGAATGTGGACCAATGAGCGCGATGTATACGTAACAATAATGACTTCACTTGCATTGTTTAAAATTTTAAATATAATTCCAAAGTAAGGTTTTTTTCAAAAATGTATTAGCTCTTATTTTTTTCAAATGGGCGGGAGAAGTTTTGTTTTCTTTAAAATTTGAAAATAAATAAATTGGTGAGCCAAAAGTTTGAATTGAATATCTCAATAGATGAAGATGGTGTGCTTCTTCTGTTACGTTACTTCTTCAATAAATCCATTGGAATAATAATTCCTTGTTTTCATTGTAACTTTTCAGCATACAACTGTCTAAATAAATACAACTCCATTACTCCACAGCTTTTAAGTTAAATTTAAATTTCTGAGTGCATGACAGCATCTCTCATAATAAATCAAATTGAAATACTAGTAATTGAATGATGATTCTCCAAACTTTAGATATCTGAATTTGTATAAATTGTATTATTGAATATTTACATGAATGAAAAAGAAATTAATAGATCTTGTATGTGGTAGTTCATTTACTTGTTTAATGAGAAACAACAAGCCTCGGCTAAATTCAATTTCTACTTTGTTGTTCAAAACAAATCTTATGATGTTCAGTTCATAATTCATCCATTTATTGTTCATTTTACAGACAAATCATTAAATGATATGTTAATACTTAAGAATTAAATCCTTGAGTTGAAACATTCAACTATTGATTGATATGAGATCTATTTTACTAAAACTTGATAGAAAGAAATCATTTCCCATCAAGGTACAGTAGTAAGTTAAGTTAACAAAGTGTCCAGCTGCACATTAAATGCTGAAAGATTGAAAGTAGGATTGAAAGGATGTGTGTCTGTTTTAAAACAAAAGTGAAAAAAATAGGGGGGAAAACAAGAGGGAGAAAAAGGGGGAAAAAAAATCAAGGGGCCAAATTGCAAACCCCATATAGCAAATCAAAGATAAAAAAAAAACCATTAAAAAAGAAAAAATATTTTTTTATGTTATAAGAGAATTATTTTTTTCTATCAATGATTCTTTAATTTTGTATATTATTTTTAAAATAAATGTGGATCCACACAAGATGTATATATAATATGAGAATTTTTTTTATTGCATAAAAAAATTAAAACTCTAAAATAAATTATTAGAAAAAAAGAAAAAGAATGAAAAACGACATAATAGAATCCACATCAAGTATCTAAACAAGGGAAAATGTTAATAATGAACGGTGAAGATAAGATCTCAATCTAATCTATCATCATCAATTCATCATACTCATCACTCTCCCTTTAGATTTTAAGACACCATCCTTTAAATCTTGATTGTTCCATTTTATTTTTGGGAAAATATTTTCTCGTATTGCATAAGAATTATATTCTCATGTCATGACTCTTCGATTTGTGTGTAAATTTTTATTTTTATTTTTAATAAATGTGGAACTCACCACTAGTTGAGTCACAACATGAAAATTAAATTCTCATACAACATGATAAAATCAAACCCTTTTATTTTATTTTATTATTTTCTCTCTCTCCAATTTCAATTTTAATTTCCACCTAGCACACATCACATTTTACAAAACCACCTAACTCTCCTCTCTCTCTCTCTTTGTAATAATAATATCATTTTTCTCTCTCTATCTCTTTCTCTCTCATATACACAGTAAATCATCCATTTCCCAATTTTCGAATCTACCCTTTTTTTTCTCTCTCTCTCTCTCCTCACTCACTCTCTCTCTCTATGGACCCATCCTCGATCCCTCCAGCTCCGGCTCCGACCACCGTCCCTTTCGCCGCCGAACCGAACAACCACCCTCCAGCTCCCATTCCGGAGCCACAACTGAACCACCCACCTTACGCTGAGGTAAAAAAAAAAAACCCATATTTTTTTCTGCAAAAAGATTCACTCTTTTTTTTTTTTCTTGTTCTTGTTGTTCTTTCTAATTGTTACTGTTTATGGGTTTTGTTCAGATGATATACACAGCAATCGAAGCACTGAAGGAGAAAGATGGGTCAAGCAAAAGAGCAATAGCGAAGTACATAGAGCAAGTTTACAAGGAAACGCTTCCACCGAATCACTCGAACTTGTTGACTCATCACTTGAAGCGTTTGAAGAACAACGGAATGCTCGTGATGGTCAAGAAATCTTACAAGCTTCCTAGATCTGCTCCTCTCCCAGCAGTAACAGCACCAGCCGCACCCTCATCTTCACAATCCCCAAGGCCCAGAGGTCGCCCCCGCAAGGCCCAAGCCCTACACCTTCAACCTCAGCCCATACAGAATGCTAATAATAACAACAACTCCCAGCAGCAAAATGCCGAGCCTGTCTGGGCCGCTCTTGGGCTTGCTGATGACCCGCAGGCTGCAGGAACAGCAGCAGCAGTGCCTGAGGAGAACAAGAGAGGCCCGGGTCGTCCTCGAAAGATGGAGGCGGGCCCGGGCCCTTCTGTTGCTGCTTCGATGACCCCGGCTCCTCGCCGGGGCAGAGGTCGTCCGCCTGGGTCTAAGACTAAGAAGAGGGTGGGCCGTCCCCCTAAAGAAAAGCCCGTCGCGGCTGTTTCTGATGGGCTCAAGAGGCGACCGGGTCGACCGCCGAAAAACCAGCCGCAACCAACTCCGATTCCCTTTGCTGCACCAGCTCCTGCTGCCGCCGTTGCAGCCGGACTTCCAGCACCGGCTGACGGTGGTGCTGCTGTGCCCGTCGTGGCGGAGGCTCCAAGGTCTAGAGGAAGGCCCAGGAAAAATACCAACCCTGCCATTGCTGTGGCTGCTGCTGCTGTTGCTGCCCCGGGCCGTGGTCGGGGTCGTGGTCGCGGTGGTGGACGAGGAAGAGGAAGAGGGCGTGGGGGATTGACTGCGCAGGCCAAGTTTCCTACCGGAAAGCCTGTGGGCCGCCCAAGGAAGGTGATACATGTGTATTTTCCAATGTTACAATGTGTTCTGTTTTTTTTCTTCTTTCCAAGTTTTAAGACTTCGGTTATGTTTGTGCATATATATATATATATATATATATATATATAAGATTTGTGAAATTGGGTTTTTTATTTATTTATTGGGTACTTAATAATCTGTACTAGATTGATTGATTGGGTAAAAATAGTATTTGTTATCTTATCTCCTCTTTGACTTTTATAAATCTTCATTTTATTTTTGAAAGTTAGGGGGGTATTTTCCATGAATTGAAAATGATTATGCGAGGATTTAATGTCTGGTTTTTATAACGAGTAACTAGAGAGAATAAATAATGTTTTGTAAATTTATTGGGTTTATGTAAGTTATAATTTTATTGTTTTGAACTCTCTCTTTTTTTATCTTTCTTTTTTGATTTAGTTTGACATGTTGTCTGTTTTAATATTGCTCATTGCATTGCCAGTGGATCATATATGAATAAAACATTGTAGCTTTATGTTTTAATTTTTGTTTTCTTTTAAATTTGGTTTATTTATTTTATTCTCTGGCTGAGCTTTGATTTGGAGGTGATAATAAGTTAGTAACTGAAAGTATTTTGTGCTTATGTCTGTTGAAAAAACTGTGAATTTTATGTTTAAACTGCAAATTTGCATTGTTGAAATATTGGGACATGCAGAATTTAACATGAATGGATTATGCAGTCTGAAACTTTATAGCAATGTCCGTTGAAAAGTTGTGAATTTTGTGTTTGCAAGTTTACTTTTTAGGACTACTATGACATGCAGAGTTTGGAATAAGTGAATTATGCAGTCTGAAAAAGGAATTTTATGGATTATGTAAAAGTATGTACGAGTTCTATATCAAAATCTTTGCTTGATTTGAAAAAGGTTTTGTTCCCAAGATATATATTGGTGAATGTGTTCCCAAGATATTTAATAAAGTTACTTTGGCTATTTTTGTGTTTTTAGTTGAATGTTTAAATTACTTCATTGTTATTACATGTCCTACTGTTTCTTTCTGCTTTCTAAATTTGTAAAAATAGTTCTTACTTGCATTTTTTGGACTGTTTTAATGTTGTTCATTGCATTACTGGGGAACCATATGAATAAAACAGTGTAGTATCAATGTATCATGTACCAAAAGTTTGATAAAAATGTTTTTTTGTTTTGTTTTGTTTTATTTTATTTCATAGTAGGCCAAGCTGTAGATTTTATCTTTAAACCACAAGTTGACTTTGTAGGACTAATGTGACACGTAGAATTTAGTATGAGTGAATTATTCAGTCTGAAAAGGAACTTTAAGAATTACAGAAATGTATGTACAAGTTATATTTCAAAGTTTTTGTATGTTTAAAATTGTTTCTGTTCCCATAATACTTGATAACGTTACTATTTGTGTGTTTTGGAATTGAAACGTTTGAATTACTTACTAGGTTATATTTATCTCATTTTGTATGAAGATAACTAAATTTTCTACACACACAAAAGATGGATGGGTCCCATTTCTTTTTTTTCCTCTTACCTATGGGTCCCACTTGCAATCTTGTTTCTATAACATAAGATAACTATTTTTCTACAACATAAGAAAATTATTTCCCTTACTTTATTATTGTTAGATATCCTACCCCCTTTTTTATCTTTTTTTTTTTTTTTTTTTTTTTTATATCACCCCCTTTTTTATCTTTGCTTTCTAAATTTATAGATATTGTTCTTATTTGCGTATTGTATTGCATCATTTTGGTGGGATACAGAACAACTTCTGCTAGTACAATTTCTAAGAAAAGGAACTTCATGGATTACAGACAAGTATGTACAAGTTCTAAATCGAAAATTTTATATTGATTTAAAATTGTTTTTTGTTCACAAAATTCCCATAAAGTTCTATTTTTTGTGTTTTGAGTTGAAATGTTTGAATTACTTTTTTTTTCTTTTTTGTAAACGATGTTTGAATTACTTTATAATTGTTAGAAGTGCTACTTCTGTTTTTTCCTTGGCTTTCTAAATTTATGGGAATTTTTCTTATTTGCATTTTCTGCGTCATTTTTTTATGGGATAGGGTACAACTTCTGCTAGTACAAGTTCTATAGAAAAAGAACTTTATGGATTATAGAAAAATATGTACAAGTTCTATATCAATTTTTTTTTTATGATTTAAATTGTTTTTGTTCCGAAGAGACTTAATTAAGTTATTAATTTGTGTTTAGAGTTGAAATGTTTGAATTTCTTTATTATTGCTAGATGTCCTGTTCTCTTTTTTTTTTTGGTTTCTAAATATATACATATTGTTCTTATTTGCATACTCTATTGCATCATTTTTGGTGGGACATGTTCTGCTAGTACAAGATTTATAGAAAAGTGTGTACAAGTTCTAAACCAAAATTTTTGTATGATTTAAAATTGTTTTTGTTCCCAAGATACTTAATGAAGTTACTAATTTTGTGTTTTGAGTTGAAATGTTTGAATTACTTTATTATGTTAGATGTCCTACTTTTTTTGGCTTTCTAAATTATTGGAAATGTTCTAATTTGCATATTCTATTGCATCTTTTTTTATGGGATAGGTTACAACTTCTGCATATTCTATTACACTTTCTATAGAAAAAGAACTATATGGACTATAAAAAATTATATACCAGTTCTATATCAAAATTTTGTATGATTTAAAATTGTTTTTGTTCCCAAGATACTTACTGAAGTTATTATTTTTGTGTTTAGAGTTGAAATTTTTAAATTACTTTATTATTGTTAGATGTCCTACCTTTTTTTATTTCTAAATTTCTAGAAATTGTTATTATTTGCATATTCTATTGCATCATTTTTGGTGGGATAGAGTACATCATCTATAGAAAAGGATCTGAATGGATCATAGAAATGTATGAACAAGTTCTATAACAATTTTTTTTGTATGATTTAAAATTAATTTTGTTCCCAAGATACCTAATGATGTTACTATTTTTGTGCTTAGAGTTGAAATGACTGAATTACTTTATCATTGTTAGATGTCCTTTTTTTGTTCAAATATATTTTTGTCCCTGTAAAGAACACTCATTTTCAATTTTGTCCTTATGCGTACAATTGGTTCAAATTAGTCCTTGCTATTTACTGTCATTATTAGTAGAGTTACTGGGAATTATAACAATGCTTATTTTTTGTACCTATACATGAGATTCATTTTTACTTTGGTCCCTACACTTTATGGTGATTTAATTTCAAAATACAGTATTATAACAGCAATAGATGAGGACGACTAAATTAAAAATGATTTTTATACAAGGATTAAATTGAAGACTCTGTTGGCATAACTCATAAGTATCAAATTGAAAGTTAGTATCACATATAAGGAACAAAAACTATATTTTAACACTTTTTTTTGTTTTCTAAATTTATAGACGTTGTTCTTGTTTCCATATTCTAATGCATCTTTTTTGGTGGGATAGGGAACAACTGCTGCTAGTACCTCGCAAAATGTTGCTAATGAAGATCTCACGAGGAAACTTGAACACTTTGTAAGCTAAAATAGTCTTTGGTTTGAATCATCAATTGTTTATTATATATAATTGTAAAGTTGTCATATTTCTATCTCCATTCATTAATTTGCAGCAATCAAAGGTCAAGGAATCTCTTGCAGTGCTTAAGCCTCATTTTAACCATGAAAGTCCAGTCACAGCAATTGCAGCAATTCAAGAATTGGAAGTACTGGGAACTATGGACCTCAATGCACCGTTAAGGGATGAAACACTTCCACAGCAACAGCACCTGCAGCAAGAGCAGCAGCAGCAGCAGCAACAGCAACAGCTACTACCACAACAACAGCAGCTGCCACCACCACAACTGCAGCCACAGCCACAGATATTTCAACAACCGCAATATCCCCAGTTTCATTTGCAGCCGGTTGCACAGCAATATGTGTATCATCAGCAGCCGCCACCGCCGCAGCAGTAAGAGTTTCATCCTTAGGAATCAGGTGCAAGCTAGGAAGAAGTACATGGTCCTGAATTTGATTATGAAGGTAGAAAGAATTACATGGAACAACTTGTACAAGTGTTTTTTAACAAGGGCATATGAGGTAACAGATTTGTAAAGCGAGTAGGAAGCAGCAGAACTGATTCTTGGTTGAGAGTGAAATGACTGTCCATTTTAGTTTGTTGTTGTGAACCGTTCTAGATTGACCCCTTAAGTAATTTTTAGATTTTAGAGTACTGATGATTCTCTTATTCAAGTAATATTTGTTTGACTTTGACAGCTTTATTATCAATGTTGGTCCCTTTTAAGCTTTTCTTATCTCTCACTCTCTGCCCCTTCCTTTGTTGTAATTCTCTGGTTCTTATTTATTTCTGTATGATTGATAGGTTTTAATTTGTTTTGTTAGTTTTTTTATATTAATTTTTAGATTGTGTGGAATTTCCTGTGATTCAGTGGTTGTGTGAACTGTTGAGATATATAGTTCCACATTGGTTGAAGAGCAATTAATGTGGAGTTTATAAGGCTTTGGACACTTCCACCCTTTGAGCTAGCTTTTGGGGCGGTGTATCTAAGGTTCTTAATATGGTATCAGAGTTTGAGGTTCGATCCTCACCGCCCCCACTTTAAAGTTGAAGCACAAAAAAGGTAAACCAAAAATTGGGACTCTTGCGTGAGGGGGCGTGTTAAGATGCAACTAATGTGGAGTTTATAAGGCTTTGGACACTCTCACCCTTTGAAATAGTTTTTGAGGTGGTGTATCCCAAGGTTCTTAACATGAACTTTGTTATTTAGGTTTCTTTTGTAAAAAAGGGCTGTTATATTTATCATTATTTTAGGTTTATCACCTTTACTATTTGTTTGGTTACTGTGGATCAATTTGAAATCAAGGCATAATTTTCCCCTTTCAAAAAATAAGAAATAAATATTTTTTGCTCCACCTTCTCTTGTTGGATCATAAGGTTGAGACTCGGGAGAACCAAGGAGAAAATTACTCGTGGGGCAACTACCTCCTTCCATATTTGCAATGTTTTATTTAACATTTATTTCTGTCTCTCTTATTTTATTTTCCTTCTCTTTTTTTGGTCAGTCTTATTGAAACTGTAAAGGAATAACTAGATCGGCCCATTACAAATTATAGAATATTGAAAGATTACACTTTGAATTTCTGGTCTTGGTGATTATGGAAGGGTAATATTTTTCTTATATTACATAATTTGTTTTTATCTCCTAGACTCGTATTTTTGGTACTTTGTATTTTTGGTCTCACGATAATTTTTTTCTCTCATCTTTAATTTTCTTTTTCTCTTCTATTTATTGTTTGGATTAGAGATAATACTTTTCATATGTACAATAATTTACTCATGATACGTTCAACATGTTTTCTATCTTGAATGCTTACCCACATTTTGAAGAAAGATTCAAAGTATGGTTTTAATTAACTTTTTTTTAAAAATCAATTACAAAGGGAAAATCTCTAAATTTTTGTACTAAATATGTTTTTCAATATTTTTAAGAAAATTTTCCAAAATTTCTTTTTTAAAATATAATCAAAATTTTCAAAATAATTTTCTAAAAAATTAACTTTCTCAAATTTAAATAAGATAGAATCAAATTTTTCAAAAAGGAATTTAATCTTAAATTTAACTTTTTCTATTTTAAATAAAAAACCAAATCTTAAAGATTTATTTAGATTAAAATAAATATTTTCTATCTACAGTAGCTCCAAAACTTTAAGATAATGTAACCCAAGATATAATCATGATTCACCTCATCCAACTATTTCATGAAATCTAAATTTTTTTCTTGCAACTTAAATCTTCAATTTTTCATGACAATTTTATTGCATTCACTTCTTCATAACTCTTCACAAATTAAATCTTGCATCAAACTTTCTAACAACAAACAACCTGTTTGATAATTTATCTTCACTTATTTATTAATTATTGTGATCAAAACTAAAGAAGGTATGAGATCTAATACTGTTCAAATTGCTCGTGGGATTGAGAAGACAATACCCCACGCATTTAATAGATATCTACATAAACAAAGTTAAGTGGGTCATGAAACAAATAATAAGAAGACAAAAACATCAGCAGAGAGAATACATATAGCCAAGCTAAATCAAGAACAAAGGCGAAGCATTTTAATAAAAATGAGTCATAAACTAGCAGGTGTCCTACATAGTATAAGAATTTTCTTTGTATCTAACTATGACAATGGAACTGAACCAAATTACTCTTCTGTTATGTAGCATTTTGTTTCATCTTTTTTATTGAATTATATGCACTAAGTAGTTACTAATTAGCGGTTTCTTCTTTAACTCTTGAAAAAAAGTAAATTATTTTGAGAAAGTCTTAATAAAAGATAATCTCGGGATAACCATTTCAAAATGAGCTCAAATTTGATTGGGCCCTTCAAATCATGAGTCCCCAACGTTTTTTAGACTTTTAGGGTCCTTTTTATTGAGTTTGTAATTTTTTTTCAATTTGTTTTATCTTTTTTATTTCCGTAGGGATATTTTTATAATTCTTGTTATTTTCCTTTTTGTTACCTGAGCGTTATGAATCCTAATTATTTGATTATTTTTTATTAAATAAATATATTATTAAAAGTTGTGACTACTCTGAATTTTATTCGTTCTGTTTAGCCAATTTCACATATGCTTTGCCATTAGAAAATAATATTAATTTTTTTTTTAAACAATTACGTGTAACAAGTAATGCTCAATTTATGAAGTCAACCAATTGAATCAATGCTTGATGCAGAAGACAAAAATCGTACAAGTTTTAATTAAAAATTAATTTTGATCAATTGTCAAAGTTTTTTATTATGATAGTATTTCATTAATATATTAATCATAATAATAACTATATGAGAAATTAGACTTTGTAATTCTATAATAAAAAATATAAAAATATTTATGCAACAGATAATAAAAATTAAGAAATATATTTATCATGTTGCATAAGATAATTTTGTTTCGTGCATACATAAAAAGTATGTGAGATCCGCTTGTTTTTTCTCTCTTCTCTTTAATGAGTTTTATCTATTTTTTTGTGTTGCATAAGACAATTTTATCTCATGCAACATGAAAAATATATTCTTTATATAAATTGAAGTCAAATGAAGACTTTGAGATATTTTAATAGTTTTGCATATCATCTCAAAATTTTTAAAATAAATAAACAAGAACGTAACATATACATAATACATTCAATTCAAGGAGTTACAACTTAGAGCAAGGAGTATTGGGATCAAATTGATGTCAAGATCCCCAAAGTCGTTGAGTTTTATAAAATAAAAAAGCACGTGTTTGATTGATCCTTAGCTTAATTGGGGGAGTTTTGCCATAGGATTTGAAAGCTACTTGAAATTATGGATCAATAGCCAAGTTAAGAATAAAAAAAAAATAACAAAAGAAGTCTTCATTGGTGGTAGAGAAGAATATGGAAATGCATTAAAATTAGAAAAGTCAAGATGATGGGATAAGAGAGAGCATAAATTAGTATTTAGTAAAAAAAAAACTATAGCATATTCTCCAAAATATGCAAACTCTTTTTGAAAGGAAAAACGGGTCAAACCAACCTTCCATTCTCAAGAAAAGAAATAAAGGGAAAAAAATATATATTGTGAGTTTGCCAATTTTAGGTAAGAATTTTAGTTCGATTTTTGAAAAATCTCATTGTTCAAATTTAATTTAGTGTACATTTTTTGTTCACAAGTTCTCCACGTAAATCATAGTTGGCTTAAAAAGAACATGTGCCATGTCAAGTCCTTTCATTAGGATTACCGCCAAATGGAAACTAAACAAAATATTTAAATATGAATCATGAAAGCTTTCGTTAAAGGAAAAACTGTTTATTATTTTAAATGACATAATTTATATCATTTTACTTTCATACAGAAATGAAACTCACACCTTTATTTTTTTGTCAACTTTCTCTTCTCCTTTATCTATCTCTTTCTCTGTCTTAAAATGACATAATTTTACATCATTTAAAATGACACACACTTTTTCTTTAGTTTTTTTTTGGAAATATTCCGATCGGTTCATTGCTTTACAATTAATCCGATTCGGGGCGGGTCCAGGATTAAGACTTTAAACCCCTCTCAAAGGTGATACTGGGGAGATTCGAACACATGCTCTCCCCCTACCTGCTTAGCTCTCATGCACCAACTGAGCTACCACCATTTGATACACTTTTTCTTTAGTTAAAACTAGTAAAAAGTGACCAATAATATTGTCTATGTAGGGCAAAGAATTTTTTGTTGATTATTCTTTCTGTTTTATAATTAGAAGTCATTTTAAATAACACACTTTACATCCTTTCATTTCACTCTCATAAAAAAATTAGACCCATATCTTTAAAAAAAATTCCCTCCGTTCTCTCTTCCATAATTTATCTTTTTCTCTCACTTAAATGACACAACTTTATATCTTTTAAAATGATATACACTTTTACCTTTATAATTATTATGTTATAGAGAAAGCATTGTTTATTTATGCTCGCAGTACAGTAAAGGAGAGAGAGTGAGATTAGGAAAGAGAAAACAAAACTTGTGAATCCCATATTTTGAAAATTGATTTTCTTTGAGTTACATGATGGTCATATAGTCCATTTATTATTATTTGTCATTTCATCACATCATCTCATCAACTATGCAATAAAAAGGGAGCTATACTTACATTTAGAGGGCGTTTGGCACACGAAAAATCTTTTTTTATCTGGGAATCTCAAATTTTAAAAATATAATTTTTACATTCAGTTTACGATAATATCTTAAAATAAAAAATTTAGAAAAATTCAGTTTCACGAGAATCTCCAAAAATCCCACGTACCAAACGAGCCCCTAGTGCTTTACAGAGCAGTGATGAATCAAGAAAATTTTATTTAGGTTTGTGTACTTAATGTCGGGAGATTTATTCGAATTTTTTTTTAAAAAAGTTTTAAATGCATCGTGCAGGATAGAAATTTTTTGGGAAAAAATTGCAATATATGGCTTTCATTCACAGTCTGTGAATGAAAAAAACAGGAAAAAAAGTATAGGCTTTGTATTCATTCATTCACATAAAGTTGCAAAGTGACCACCGATTATTCATTCACACAAAGCCAACAAAGACAAAGTTGTCCTGTGACCACCCATTATTCATTCACAGAAAGTTGAACAATTTTATTCATTCTTTGCCTATACTCTTTTCCCTGTTTTATTTATTCACAGGCCACCCAAAGTTTTAAATGCAATTTCCCTGTAATAACAAATAAAATAAAATAAACTTACGTCTGCACTTGGGATAAGTGGCAACTGAGTAGGTCTACCCACAGTACTAATTTTGAAGATAAACATGGCTTATATGCGTAGTTAAATATTTTGTATTTAAGGACAAGTGAACCCAATTCTACTTTCTCTTCTTTTTGCAATCTTAGGCTGGATGGCCAGGTAATGTCTTACTTTTTGGAGGACAACAAATCATCAAAATGGAACTTTATATTGGGTTGTTAACGGCAGGAATCTTTACAACAAAAAAATTGAACAAAACGGAAAAAATTAAGAAAAAGGTATATCTTTCAACTTGTGATAAAAAGGAAAAAGAGAAGGTGTTGAACAATCAGATCATATGGCAATTAGCAAACCAATATGTTTATATTTATATGTGCTTTTTTATTTTTATTTTTTATTTTGGGGCAGGTTCCTGTACTTAAACCTTGCTTGAACTGCTGAAAGAGTGAGGTTAGCATTTGCTATATTTGACTTTCCAAAACTCTAATATGTTTTGATTGGATTCCAAAAGATAGGGAAAAAAATATGGGGAATACATGGATCCTTTTGTAATATTGAGAGTTTAAAAACATTCTCTCGTGTTTCAATCATTTTCTGAAAACGATGTTTAATTTTAATACTGTCATCTTACCGACTCTTCTATATATATTCTTCTGTTTCTTACCGAACTCTTTTCTTTATATGTTTTCTGTTGAGTTTATTCTTTGATTTTTATTCTTTTGCAGTATATAGTTTCTTTTAAATTTTATTCCTTTTCAACAACGGATTATCATGTTGACGAATTGTTTGGCACCAAATAGTTACAAAGAGAATATGTAAATTTAACTGATGAAGACTACTATGAACTGAACCACAGAGTTTGAGTTTAGACGATTTGAAGGTAAGAAACGCCTTATCGTGGTTTGAGCTCCTCCACAATGAATCTTTCATATGCAGAAGACCACAAAGTTGGGAAATTATTTAGCTTCAGTTAAATATTACACAATGTATTATTTATTATATTATTTTATTAAATTATCTGAGAGAATGGTATTTTCCGTTATTACGGCTGTAAATGGTTATAGTTAGAAAACATCGATATTAATGAGATTTATCTCACGTGTGTTTGTTTTGTGCTAACCTTTCCAGAAAATCATAATGCCTACTCTAAGCCTAGCAGATGAAGGATGGAGTACCAATATTTACTCTTATGAGGACCGCATCGAGTTTTATATTGTAGTAGGAAATCAAGGAGCCGCTTCCATATTCTATGCTGATAGCGTGGAGACCTACACCTATAGGCTAGATTAGGATAAGACTTTTGTATTGTATAATTATGTGATGTAAGAAATAAACTGAAGTGATGTAATATTCAGTAGACTGTAGGACTTATGTAAAATAGTTTCCGTATGTAACTATCTGACTTAACTTTGCCTCTAAAGTATGTTGATAGATGTTTATATAATTTTCTTCACTATTATTATTAAATTCAACTTCTTTCCATCTTATTTTTCTTTGACGAAGTATAAAATAAGAAAACATATATATATAAAAATAAATCATGTAATATTCCTTATTAACGTTTGTAACAAGGGATGTTACGCCTTTAATAGGAAAAGCAAAATAATTCCTACTCATTGGAAACTGTGCTAGTATTTTTTTTAATTTTATTTTTCTTTTATAATGGAGCCCACCAAAATTTATTAGTGCAGGAAAAAAAATTATTGTCCTATTACAGGACATATATATTTCCCAAAAAATATTTTCTTTAAACAAAATTTGGTTTTTTATGGGAAGAGATCTTTTCTACATGTCATCAAAATTGATTTGGGCCTCATACTTGAATAAAATAATTATTTTGATAAAATAAATGGTTTAAGAGGACAAGAAATTAGGTCAGATAAGTTATATTTTTAATTTTAGCTATTGATTTTATTTACATGATTATGATTTATTTGATATTTAAACCGTTATATGAAAACAAATCAATGATCAAGATTTGACGTAAGACTTCTTATTTTTATGTAAGAATATCCTGCCACTAAAAAATTCTCCTCGTACTACTTGTTAAATGAACAAAATTTTGATACATCAGATATAACTTCCAACTGGGTATATGTATTTTTCAAAAGGAGAATTATTTTTCAATATGATGGATTTTTTTTTTTGATAATTTTTTTCTCAAATATAAAAAAAAGATGTTTATCTGTTAAATAGGGAACCACGAGAAAGACAAAAGTGAGAAGGACACCCATATATATATGGATTAGTGTTATCCTGATCAGCTACTTTTTCCATCTCACCCTGATTACGGATAAAAAGAAGGCATCATCCTAATCTAAAGTTGTCTAGATTCAAGAATTTTAAATTAAACATTTTAAGTGAACAGAACAGAACAGAACAGGTAAACCAATCATTTTAATAAATAATAAATGTGTGGGGGAACTGTTACAAGCAGTCATTATCCTCACTAGTTTAGACTTGTTAGATGCAGACATACCAATAGAATCAATGGTCAATAATAAAGCAGCAATATATGTTAAATATAAAAAATAAGATATTACATCTACCTCCATGACTTTTTCTTCCCTCTCCTACTCAAATTATTTCTTTCTCTTTAAGTTAGTGCACTTTTTTGTTGTTGTTGTTGCCCTTTGCTGCGGGATTGATCTGAATCTTCTTATTTCGAAATTTAATTTTGACCCATTTAATGTAAAGGTGGAATATTTCATTCATTGATTTAAAATTTAAATATTTTATCAAAATAATATTATAAGACATACATAAGAGTATGTACATTCAAATCTAGTGGCGGAGCTAGGATTAGGGGAAGGTGTGAAATTAATTTTTTATAGGGAAAACATCATTTTCTGTTGTAGCAAAATATATTACAATTCTTGCACATAGATCGAAACTTGTGCCATTTATTTTTGTTTTTTGTTTTTTTTTTTAAAATGATGGGCCCATGTATTATGTATCTACATGAATTATTGCTTATCATCTGCAACATAGGAAAACTAACGCCCTTTTTTATATTACATAATATGAGTGTTTTCTCTACCTATTGATCTCATATCTTCATGGAACTCATTTAGGTAATTTCATACCAAAATATTAACATTAACAACATTTCAAAGACTGAAACAATATACTATTGATCAGATCCAACATACATAAAAAGTAGTTTAAAGCAATAATTAAAAAAAAGGAGAGTGCCTTCATTTAATGTTAACATTAACTAAAACAATGCTTTTAACTATAATTTTTTTTTTTTTAAAAAAAACAAAAGATTGCATCTAAGTAGCCCGAAAAGTGAATCTTTTAAGTTAGAGCAAATTCATTTTCTCTATATGAAACTATTACGCAAAGAGAAGCACAATCATACAAATGAAAAAAGAGTAAGCAAAAAAGTCAAAGCTTTCATTAATCGAAAAATAGCAAATGAAAATAAAAAATAAAAAATGCAAAAAGGGTACACATAACACACATACACATTAAGTGAAGTGGAAGTAGATTTCAACTTAGATCTCAAACCAGAACTTTCAGAAGAAGCACATTTAACATTAACAACAGTACCATAGCCTTCAACTCCATAAAAAAAAATTCAATTTTTTTAAGGGGGCGACAGCCCACCCTAACCTCCCTCTGGCTCCGCCCCTGTTCAAATCGCGTTTGGGAAGGAGCATGATTCATGCATGGACGACACATGTTACAAGTTGTATATCACTTCATGTATGACTTAAACGTAAATACAACCCATGCATTTTTTATTATATTATTTTAATAAAATATTTAGATTTTGAATTAATCCAATAAAATATTTCCCATTTCAAATGATTATGGTCAAAAGGGTTTAATTAATGTTTATCATTTTATACGAGATAAAATTATCTTCGAACTCATGTTTTATTTTTCTCTCTTCTTTTTACATGTCTCACACATTTTTACACGTGTAAGAAATAAAATTATCTCCTATAACATGAGAATCATAAGACCCATTAAACAATTGTATCTTAAGGTTGGAGTATGGTCGGGTCCATTATAGGAGAGCTTTGTTAAGATTATTTTCTCATTTCCAAACTCTGAATAAAATATTTCTATTAAAGAAAATGAATTTCTTAGTAATTGAATCAATGATGGTTGATAATAATGTTTATTTCTAATACCAACAAAGATATAATAAACACAAAAATAAATAAATCAATGTTGTAAAATATGGGTCTACCACAGCCGGTCAAATTGAAAATTTGGTGGCTCATCAAATTGGACGATTTGTGATTAACGTTTTATAAAAACAATATCTACACCTAAATTGGTAATTTAGTTAATGTTTTACTTAGCCAAATCGAGTAGTGTTGAATTGAATTGAATTGAATAAAGAGCATCAAAAGCCAACAAGTACCTACAAAGTGGGAATTGTTCGGGTTGGAGAGAGGAGTCCTTGTTGAGCTTGGTTGGAAGCTTGAGCATTAAAGTGAGTTTTTGCCACCTACACTTCAAACTTCAAACCATTTGTCGTCTAGTTGGAAAAAGTTGCATTTATCATGAAGGAGAGGAGGACAAAGATTGGGTTTGCTTGAAATAGCCAAAGGGTGTCAGCTGAGCTCAAAAGGAATGGGTCTTTTTTACTCTCCCAAATATGCCAACTCATGCCACCAACATTTTGATTTGGGAGACTCATCTCATCCAATTAAAGAGAAGAAGAGAATAACAAGAGACACATTGGCTAGAAGTCTACAACAAAGAAGAATCAAGGACTTTTTTTAATCTATAACTATTTTTTTATAATTATTTTACATAATAAAAATATGAAATATGTTATTCTACGTATTTTTTTTTTTATGCACATCTTGCATACCAATCTTCAATACTTTTAATCAAAATCTCAAAAGGAGAAAGAAATGATATGATTATAATTTAATGGTGTTGGAGAATGATAAATAAGGTAGTTATAAATAAAAGTAAACAAAATAATTTATCTTTAAAAATATATAAAAAAACATTTTTGATAACTTTTATTTTGATAACAAATTATTAAAACTTATAGATGTTTCAACAATATTAGTAATGATAACAGTGGTGGTAGCGATGATAACGAAAATTGTGTACGGTAATGGTGATTTGAAATAAGAGTTAAACACTATAAAAACAAGTTGGAAAAAATAAAAATTAACTGAAATATATTCTCAATATTTTTTACTTTAAAAACATGTTATATATGAAAATAAATAAATTAAAAACCATGTTGGTTCATTGTTGTGTTTCCCACCAAGTTTAAGTTTTTTTTTTTTTTTTTGCACCTTGAAATCCTTCGACCAGTGTGTACTCAAATGGGTCATCATCATCCTTTGTGGGCCCCTACTACTGCCCCACCCCACTTGTTGCTTCTCTCTCTCTCTCTCTCTCCTGTCTTTGCTTGCTCTTCTAGTTCTAATTACCCTTTGATGTTGTCCTCAACAGTTCCTATGTCCCTTTTATTCTTGAGCTCTGATTGGAAAGATCCTTTCTTTCTCAATCTGGGGTGCTCAGGGATTCTCGTTTTTTCTTCTTCCTAAAGGTGATGATGATGATGTGTGTGTGTTTGTGTGTGTTAGCACAGAACATCTGAAGTTGTGGCAGCACATGTTTATTTGTTTGGGAATTTCCTTGTTGTCTTCAAAGTAACTGTATATTATTGTCTGGTATATAGGAAGCTGCTTCATTTCATTTCAAGCATCTGGGTCGCTTTGATTGGAACCTTGCATGCTGTTTTTTGGATTTGATTGTTTTGGTATCTTGGTTTAAGAACTTTTTGCCAAAAAAAAGTAAAAAAAAAGAAGAAGCTTCTTTGAATAGTTTTTTAGATACCCTTTTCTGAGAAAGAGATTTGGATTTCATGCTTGGTCAAAGTTCATTATGGAGATATTTCCACTTCTCTAGCATTCAGTACTATTGCTCAGTGAAAAGACATGAAGAGCATTCTTAAGAAGCTTCATATCATGTCTAACCAATCAGAAAATGAACAAGGGTCTTCTCCATCAAAGGGAAACAACTCCAATCATGGTTCATCTTCATCCTCTAAGAAGCTTTTGAACTTTCGTTCCTCTCAAAGTTCTGAGCATAAACCCTTTTCGGGGCTCTCAGGTTGGTTGCATTCAGTTGCTAATAAGCAAAGTCCTAGTCCTCCATCTTTGAACCAAGCAAAAGGAGTGAGAATGGAGCCATCTGAAACGGTGAACAGTGGGGGTTTGGATGTTGTTTCAGATTCAGCTAGGCATGATTCAGAGTCTAGTGCTTCGAGGGATCCTGAAGTAGAGGAAGAGTATCAGATACAACTGGCTTTAAAGCTGAGTGCAAAGGAGGATCCTGAGGCTGTGCAGATTGAAGCTGTTAAGCAGATCAGTTTGGGGTCTTGTGACCCTGATAATTCACCAGCTGAAGTTGTGGCCTACCGTTATTGGGTAAGTCAATTTATTCACTTTAAGTACATTGACTTTAAGTTGAAGTCACATTCTTGTTGTTATGATGGTGCTTTCGGAGGAAAAGATACTGGAAGTATTAAGTTTGGATATTATGTCATTCTTAGAAAGGATATGGGGCTGCCAGAATTTTGTAAAGAATTTCAGATGCGTAGATGGTACTTCATTGGCATTGTAATTAAAGGTATAGATCATAGCCTGAAGGAAAGGAGAAAAAAAAGATGGAAGGAAGGATCTGGGATTGTGTTTATATCACATGTGCCCTTATTCATGTGGGTTTTTTGCCCTTAACATCATGTGAAATGACACGGAGAGCAAATCATCATAGTTGGTTGAATTTAGACATTAATAACATTCTGAACTATGCATGCTTGCATTTTGGACTAACCTGTCGGGGATTAAATTCCGGTTTGGAATATGACAAATTGGTTTGCCTCTTCCCTCTTGATAAGAAGATATGGAAAACTATCCTTAGGAGTTAAGATTATGTTTAAGTTTGACCAAACTACAGTTCTTTTTTCTAAATTTTAAGTTTATGTTCTTTCTCCCTTATATGTAATTTTACATCAAGGGAAAAATTCCTTCTTTTAAGATTCCAAGATTGCTTTGATAAGATGACGGGTACATATTTGTCAGAAAAATAATATTAGGTAAAAGTCAGAATTTTCTATGTTGGCTTTATCTTGCACCAAAGAGATTTGTCTGCTGTTGGGGATTTCCTGCATTTTGTAACTTTTCCCCCGCTTAATATGTAACTTATATTTAGTTTTTATCTTGTCAAAAAGCCTCTTAAATCTCCCTTGTTTATTGTGTAATTTTCAATCATTTGATCACACGTAATGTTGGTATATGATGTGGCTAGCCTGGTATACTTTGCTGTACTAGTCTCCTTAAAGCCTATGCTTTTAGGATAATTATTTAAAATGATATTGTAACTTTGATATAAGATCTTTGGTTATAGACAAGCAGTCATGGTTTGCCCCTTTTTAGAGATAATTCTGGATCGTTTCTGCTTTTCTATGTTTGGCTTCTAATGGTTTTTTTGGTTCTATATATTAGAGGGATTAGAATATAGGATTCCCTTAGATTGCTATGTATGGTTTGGATTGTTTTATATGATCCATATATTAAATAGTTCTGATGTAAAATAAACTTATTCCTATATGTCACTTGGTCACTTTACTCTAATTCGCCCTATGTATATTCCTTTCTAACTTATCTCATATCGTAGATTTATCCATGCTTCACAGAATTACAATTCTCTTGGTTATGACGACAAGATCATGGATGGTTTTTATGATCTGTATGGGATCTTGACTGAGTCAACCTCTGCAAGAATGCCTTCCCTCGTAGATCTACAAGGAACACCAATTTCAGGTAGTGTCACATGGGAAGCTGTCTTGGTCAATAGGGCTGCTGATTCTAATTTGTTGAAACTTGAGCAAAAAGCCCTAGAGCTGACTGTCAAATCAAGACCTGATTTTGAAGTAGTTATAGATAACGATGTGGTGCACAAGCTTGCAATACTTGTGGCTGACTATATGGGTGGACGAGTTGGAGATCCTAAAAGCATGACAAGAGCATGGAGGAGTCTTAGTGACAGTCTGAAAGCAACACTTGGTAGCATGGTTTTGCCCCTTGGTTCTCTAACTATTGGATTGGCTCGGCATCGTGCGTTGTTATTTAAGGTACTTATCCCACCATTTAATTTTGTTAGATTCACGCCAAAAAAATTGTTAGATCATATCAAGAGAAAGATCAATTGCGACCACTACAAGCTATGATATTTTTGTTATATTATCTGAAAACTTCAAAACTTTACCATGCATTTAATGTTCCTGTAATGTGGGGTCGTCTAACAGATCAACCACACCATTGTATTTAAGATAATCTTGAATTTCACATTTGTCTGCTTTTTCAACTCTCTAGTTTAATTTTCCAGAAGTCCTGGTATATGCAATAAAAATTATTGCTTTATAATTGTAGGTTCTAGCTGATAGTTTGGGCATCCCATGTCGATTGGTAAAAGGACTGCAATATACAGGTTCTGATGAAGTGGCAATAAACTTTGTCAAGATTGATGATGGAAGGTAACTGCTATTGAAGTTGTATTTTTATGATCTGGGCAACTAAGCTGAATTGCTTGTTTATAATATATTTCTCTGTGCATTGCCATTGAGATACTAATTGCTTTACTTGTTTTCTGTCATCAATACCCAATTGAGTGGAGTACACATGAAATGATGTTTCTTAATGCTTCTTTTGTGTGATATTGTTCTGGGGTAGAAGCTGTGTATTGTTACTAGTGTCTTTGTAATTGGTTTTCCTTTGCTGTTGTAGGTTTTTGTTATTTTTTCTAATTATCTTTTAAAGGTGCTATTAGTTGAATATTATCTCATTCTTTTTGTATCTTTCTCAAAGTAGGAGTTGCAAAGCCTTGTTCAGTATCTATAAGATGTGCTTGATATAAATTTCAGGGAGTACATTGTTGACCTGATGGCAGATCCTGGAACTCTTATTCCATCTGATGCAACTGATTCACATACCGAGTATGATGACTCTATTTTTGTGGCCAGTCCTTTATCAAGAGACCTTGATTCCTCTCGTGTAGCATCATCCAGCAGTGGGGTTGGAAGTTCATTTGAAGAAACTTCAGATTTTGGGATATTAGACAAAGGGAACAGATCAAAACATTATTCCTATGCAGGGAAAGAATCCGATGTAAGCAGGCCCACCACAGGAAAGGAAGAATCAATAAGACACTTGAATGAATTCAAAAGTCCCCACAATGTTGAGAAGATCATGGGGCAGGAAGCTCCTGGCAGAGCTAATCATCCACATTTGCATGCAAGATCTCCTTCTTGGACTGAAGGGATCAGTTCCCCTGCAGTACGTAGAATGAAAGTCAATGATGTTTCCCTATATATGATTGATGCTGCCAAGGAGAACCCTCACTTAGCTCAGAAACTTCATGATGTTTTTCTCGAAAGCGGTGTTGTTGCTCCTCCAAATTTATTTTCTGAAATTTATCATGAGGAGGTAGGTTCCCCAACTGAGGCCCACTTCCCAACTGAAGAAAAAGATGAACATAAACAGGGAAGTGGACGGCAAGAAACTGAGGTTGATGATAATCTTGGTCCTGCTCAATTTTTGCCTCCTTTGCCCCACTACAGAGTTCATCCCAAAGCAAGTTCTAGCAGTCAGCTGGAGCATTTTAAGCCTGTAGAAGGTTTAGGAATCAACCTTCCTCTTTATAGAAGGGAAGCAGCTGGACAGCATGTACCAACTCAGATTAAATATGGGCAAAATGTCCCGGTTGCTGCTGCAGCAGCGGCTGCTGCCGCCGTTGTCGCATCTTCTATGGTAGTTGCTGTGGCAAAGTCAAGCACTGACTCAAACATTGACCTTCCAGTAGCGGCAGCTGCTACTGCTGCAGCTGTAGTAGCCACCAGTGCTGCTGTCAGTAAACAATACGAGCAGGGAAGTCGAAGTGATGGAGATTCAGACAATGCTGGCTATGAGCCGAAGGGTAGTGATGATGGAGAGCATATTGCTTTAGGCGCAAATTCAGAAGGCGAGAGAATATCTGATAGATCAATAGTAAGTAATGATAGCACAAAATCTGATTCTGCATTAGATGATGTTGCCGAGTATGACATTCCGTGGGAGGAAATCACGCTGGGTGAGCGTATTGGACTTGGTAATAACTGTACTTTGTTCTATAAAATTTGTTTACATTCTTTTCTTAGATGGTGTTATTTATCTCGTTTAACATATAAAGACTTAATTGCATTTGAATGGCATATGTTTGACATGCAGGATCATATGGGGAAGTGTACCGAGGTGAATGGTGTGGAACTGTGAGTTTCTTATATTCTCAAACCTAATCAATTTTATTATTATCATCAAGGCATGTTTTATGCGTCTTCGTTTTATTAATTTCTGTTGCAATGAAACGTAAGGTGTTAAGACTTTACTGCGGCAATTGCTCCTGTGTATATGGAACAAATTATAAAATGTAATTTTTTAATTAATTGAATGTGTGCCAAGAATTCTTGGGATTTAGTTTAATTTTAATATGAACAAGATAATCATCACTGATATTTCCATATGTACTGCTAGCTTACTGGACTATCTCCCATTATTCTTGTCAGTATTGTTATGGGTAATTTTCTGCTATGTTGTAGATTATAGAATTCTTATGTTTACAGTGCATTTCCACTGTATGTTTTGTAGGAAGTTGCTGTAAAGAGGTTTCTTGATCAAGATATATCTGGTGAATCACTTGAAGAATTCAAAAGTGAGGTACAGGTCACCTCTACTTCCCCACTGTATTTCTTTTGCAATTTCTACTTATCAGTAATTTCAGTTGATTAATGATTTCATCAACTACAAATATTTCAACTAGGATTTTAGATATATATTTCATGATTTATCTTTTCAGTTGCCTTCATTTATGTGATATGTGTGTTTCATAATCACATACATCTTCACTCTGAGTGTTTTATAAATCAGTTGCCTTCATTTTGAATTCATGGTTTTCAGTTTATTAAGTTAACGTACATCTTCACTCTGAGTGTCAAGATCAGTTTTCTGCTTTCATTTTATGTTTTAGTCATCATTTTTTTTTTGTTATATATTTTGTTTCCAAACAGGATTCTGCTTTTAAGATAACATGCTAAAATTCAAAATCACTTCAATATTTCTTTCACCTCAAAGATACTCTAGAGATGTAGACTGGTTCCCAAGTCTTTTAGTCCATGATAGTAACTTTAGGTCTCTATCCTATTTATTTTTTTGTTTACATCTCGTGTCATATTTGCAACGTTTGTTGATCTCAAATAATTATTAATGAGTCTTTTATGTTATATTATTTATAACGTATAAATGTTTGGATAATTATGTCATTATTTGACATCAAATATCATGTTTATCTTAACATAACAGGATTTAAATTTGAAACGATCAAATTGGACCCTTGTCCATTATCTTTGGTGGTTAACAGATGTTGGGAAATGCTAAAACTAGCAAGCATGTGTACCTTTTGGTTGATCATTTTTAGTAATAATATTTTTCTTTGAAATTTCTAAATTTTTGGTCAAGATTGAGCATCATGAATATGTCAAAAGTTTAAGCTGTTTGGTGAAGGCTCATGAATAGTTTTGTATCTAAACACCTTCTCATGCAAGAGTCTTTTCGGCTTAAAGTGTGTATCATGCACAGGTCTACTTTTATCATTTGCTGAAAAAATTCTTTTTATGAGAATAATGATGGCAACAAGGATGGAATTGCTGACCAGTCAGAGAGGCTCTTGTACTATTTTATAAATCAACTATCCGAGTAGTTTAAGCTATTAGGCGAAGGCTCGTGAATGGTTTTATATCTAACATTCACCATTTAAAAATATCATTGGATGAAATTCTGGTTTTATATCTGCAAATATTTTGAATTTCAGTTGTTTTGTTGGCCCACCACCTAATTTTCATATTTATCTGGTTCCTTGTTGAAATTGAGTAGTAATTCTTGCTGTGAATGCCAAATGTACTTGTGCATGCTAATAAGTTTTGATGATATAAGAGCTTACTTAACCTATTATATAAATTAGAGATCAGTAAAGTTATGATTTAAATTTCAATAGGTCAAAATAATGAAAAGATTGAGGCATCCAAATGTCGTTCTCTTCATGGGAGCTGTAACTCGACCTCCAAATCTTTCAATTGTTACTGAATTTCTTCCCAGGTAACTTGGATTTCTTCACTTTCCAGAGCTTCATATGAATTATGAGAATGTTGATTGTGAATTAGCAGTTTTTTTGGAAGTTGATATTTCCTACCACTGACATTGTATTGTATGAAAAAGTTCTTACTTCTCTACAAGACAAATCAATAATGCTACTCCTACCAAAATTCTTTCCAAATTGGTTCACTGAATGATGTGGGTGTAGCCCAAATGACAAATGGTAATTTGGAAAGTAATAACCAAGAACCTGCTAAGATTTTTTCATTTCATAAATGCATTTAGTAACTTATTTATTTGTTTTTTAATAATGCCCAATTGCATTTTCTATTGGTGGAATATTCTAGCCGTGAATAGACAAAGTTGAAGATACATGTAGGCTTTTCAAATGTTCCCTTTACAATTTACATGTCATTGATTTAGACTCAAATGTTTTCTGATGCTTGTGTGATTAATAAAATATGTTGAATGAGGAGGAAACGAGGAGAGATTAGATGAATTATGAGTTCCATTTGTCTAAAATACACAACAAAGTTGATTTTATAACCAAAAAATGAGTGCTATACAATGAACCTAGAATCTAGACAAGTACATACAATGAATGAACCTAGATAATGAGTGAGGCTCTTGTTGCGAAATCGGCAAGTATACCGTTCGTTTCAAGTAATAAAAGTGATAAGTAAAGATCGTTCCCTCGAGGATTAATGCACCAAGTGCTAATTTAACTATTCCCTTTAAGTTGGAAAAGAAATTTGGTTTGATTGTGAAAGTGATTGATTATTGTAATTTAAAAACAGAATTTTAAAAACAATAATATTTAAAACGCATGCAAGAATATCAAGAATGACAAGAAATTATGAGATTGATTAAAAATTGTAAAAAGGCTGTAGCCAAGATGCACTTCACCTCCAATCCTCCCTTATATTCCTACATTGTATTTTATAATTAACTAATGTCGTAGTGATTTCAACCCTTTAACCCAATTAGAATCCTAGTGTCCTAGTAATCCCTCTTGAATTAAGCATTAAGCAAATGAATTAAAAGTCTGCAATCTATGTAAGCCTATGTCTAGGTCATGCACAAATTGTTATTCTACCTTTGTCCAAATTAAAACCCCAATATGTCTATTGTGAGCCCTAACCCTCAAAGCCCTATAATTAGAGTGATCAGTTCTAATAAGGATATGGAAAAATTAACACAGGCAGAATAAAACAAACTAACTAATTAACTTATAAAAACAATACAGGAAATATAAAGAATTCACATTGGGTCTATGATCCCAACTACAAAAAGAAATTAGTCAGACATATTCATGTCTGACTTAAACAAATTAAAATAGTAAAAAGAATTCATAACAAAGAAAGAAAAGATGAAGAAGAAAGATCAATGGTCTTCAATCTTCAAATTCTCCAGAGTCCTGATCTCCAGCGTGAGTCTCCTCCTCTGAATATTGTTGCCTCTGTCGAATTGTGTCTTGAGTTTCCAAGAGATGCCTTTTTATAGGGATGAAAACCATATCTTTTAATTTTCCATCATATCTTCAATGGAATCTTCACTAGAATCTCATATCATATCTTTGATCCAATCCTTCAAATCTTTCCTTTTTTAATTTAATGGAAAATTTTCCTTAAAAATATTCAAAGGAAGATTTGATAAGATCTTTATTGAGCTGAAATTTACTGCAAAATATAAAAAAATCTTATGAGAATATTATTGAAAATAAAATAACAATTAAATTATAATTCTCATAACTTTTAATTACTTTTAAATCAATTTCATGCTCATATTAACCCTTAATACATAGTAAATTGGAGACTCATTATCTCTATACAATGTATTAATCTAGACATGGTTTTCAAAAAAATAAAAAGCAGACAAAGTAAGAAATTATAGATTTTACTATATTGTGTGTACATACTTCATTGATTTGGACCCCCTACAACTTCCCTGGGGTATTTATTGTATTTGATTAATTAATGTTTCAGAGGGTTTTTTTTTGGACTCTTCAAATACTGAGATGTAGATCATCTTATGCAGAGGAAGTTTGTATAGATTAATTCACCGACCAAACAGTCAAATAGACGAGCGAAGACGTTTGAGGATGGCACTCGATACTGTAAGTTTCTATGATCTTTTAGTTCAATGTTGCTGTATTCAGAAAATTATTGCTATAACCGGTGAAGCTCAGTTGATATAACCTGTTTCTTTTGAATATTCAGGCTCGAGGAATGAACTATTTGCACAAGTGTACTCCAGTGATCGTGCATCGTGATTTGAAGTCCCCAAATCTTCTTGTTGACAAAAATTGGGTTGTAAAGGTGCCTATCCAATCTCATGATTAAAGTTCATGGATAGCATGGTGAATGATATATGTTGATCACATTCTTCTGTCTATTGAATAGGTATGTGATTTTGGCTTATCGAGAATGAAGCATAGCACATTCCTTTCTTCCAGATCAACTGCAGGAACAGTAAGCCATCATAAAACTGTCAATTTTGACTTGTTTATTCTTTCATCCTCTTGCTTGCTTGGTTGTTCATGGTGTGACATATTTAATTGAAATCATGTGCTATGTATGCACATCTGTTATTTTATTTAACAACAGTTTTGGAAGGCTAGGAACTTTCTCCCCTATAATATCAATTTCAAATGTTGTGGTCCAACGAAGTATGGATGGATAGTCTTTGGTGAAAAGTGTGCATACATACTTTTTTTTTTTAAAGAAATTCTTTGAGAACAGAACACAAAACAATCAAATTTGCATGATGATTCTGTTAGTTGCATTCATTGTATTTGTTGAGATATATAAACCATTAATGTAGCCTCACCCAACAGTTTAAGCTTTTGGGTTGAATCGGTTCTTTACTTGGTACTAGAGCTCTTTCCTCGCTTTCGTTTAAAACCTTGTTTTCGCTTGAAAACCTAAGCCCACTGTTTAGGAGTCCTCTTTTCTTTGTCGTGCGTCCTTCCGGCAAGTCATCTAGGGCTGTAAGCCACCTCTGAGTGATTTCCGAACGCGTCAGCACCTCCGACCGCCACCGCAACCACCGTCCGTCACTGTTCCGGCCGCCAGAGACATTTTCCGGCGAGTTTTCAGACCAGACCACCTGCGATCAAGACCCTCTCCTCCCGGCGACCAGTTCTGTGGAGGTCCGACCACCATCGTAGCCCTCACGCGCCACCAGTCTTCTCTGTGCATGGTGCTCACGCGCCATCTTCTGCCGGCGCTTGTGCACTATTCCGGTGGAATTTTCCGGCCGTTCTTGGACAGAGAAGCTCGCCTTCTCCTCCTTTTTCCAGATCTGTGGTTGGTTCTTTGTGGGTCTCACTTTTTGTGTGCACCTCTTCTTGATTTGCGATCAGGTTAGTTTCTATTCACTTGGTTATATATCCTTGTGATTTATTATCTTGGCAGCACCTTCTCCTACTCACTCGGAGGTCAGTTCTCCCTCTCGTCCTGCCAAAAGTTCCCCTAATGTCATCTCCACCAATGTTGGGCCCATTACCTCTTCAAAGCTGAAGGGTTCTGTTAATTACAAGAATTGAGCTACCTCTGTTCGAGTTTGGTTCTTTGGACAGGGACATGAGAACCATCTCACAACTAAATCTACTGATATTCCTAAGGAAGAAAAATCTGATTGGGAAAGGATTGACAACCAGCTTCTGAGTATCCTTTGGCAGTCTATTGATCCAGTCGTCTTGGAAATCTTCTATTCTTTTCAAACCTGCAATGACGTGTGGGAGGAAGCAAAACACCTATACACTAATGATGTTCAGCAACTCTATTCCATCATGTCTCAGTTTATGGGTCTGCGCAAATCATCTGACACTCAGATGGCAAAAGTCGATCTCTGATGCAGGCATATTTGGATATGTTGTCATACCCTACTGATTCTTCTGCATATCGGAAACAGGTGTAACGTCTCTTTATGGTTGCCACACTTTCTGGTCTTCCCGAAGAATATGATAATGTCCGGGATACTATCTTGACCAGTGGGGATCCTGATCTATCAATGACGTATCATCGTCTTTTGAACCTTAATAAGAAATCTGCTCCTGTATCATCTACTGTTGCTGATTCCACTGTTCTAGTTTCCCGTACTGATTTTCGCGGGAACATTGGAGGTGGTCGTGGTCATGGTAGAGGCCAGGGAGGACGTGGCCCACGAGGACGTGGTCAGGGACCTCGTTATTATTGTCAGCAACTTGGTCATTATGAGGAACGTTGCTATACAAAGTATCCTCACCTACGACCCTCTCATGCTGCTAATATAGCTCAATCGGATACTGCTTCAACTCGTACAGTCTCACTCTCCTCTACAGACTATGTAGCACTCCAGACCCTTCTCAGGAAGGCTTTTCCTCAGTCTCAGCCCTCTGCTTCAGAAACTGGTAATCTCGTAGCTTGTGTTTCTCATTCTGCATCACTTGGTCATTGGATATTTGACTCAGGTGCTACTGATCACCTTTGTGGTAATAAGTAACTCTTTTTATCCCTTACATATTCTGATAATTTACCCTCTTTTACTCTTGCTGATGGCACTAAAGCCCCTGTGCATGGGATTGGACAAATCTGTCCAACCTCCTCATTGACTTTGACATCTGTCTATTATATTCCTGACATCCCTTATAATTTAATCTCTGTTAGTAAATTGATCAACTCTCTTAACTGTATTGTCACCTTCTCAAACGATTCTGTTTCTGTACAGGATCCGGGTACGGGGAAGACGATTGGAGTGGGCCGTGAGTCATGGGGTCTGTTCTACCTCGTTGTGCCGAGTCCTTCAGTTGCTTGCTCTCTCACAGAATCTCCACAACTCATCCACAGTCGCCTCGGGCATCCTAGTTTTTCAAAATTGCAGAAGATGGTTCCTCTTTTATCCGGTCTTCAGACTTTAGATTGTCAGTCATGTCAGCAAGGGAAGCACATACACTCCTCCTTTGCCAATCAAGTCAATAAACGAGTTGATGCTCCTTTTTCAATTATCCATTCAGATATTTGGGGTCCTAGTCGTAGTGTGTCTGTTTTAGGTTTTCGATATTTTGTTACCTTTATTGATGATTTTTTACGTTGTACTTGGATTTATTTAATGTTCTGAGTTATTTTCTATTTATCAAAAATTTTCTGCTGAAATTCATACTCAATTTGGTGCTTCTATTCGTATTTTACGTAGTGATAATGCTAAGGAATATGTTTCTGTTGACTTTTCTAATTTCTTAGCCAAATAGGGTACTTTACACCAAACTACTTGTCCTCACACTCCACAACAAAATGGAGTAGCTGAACGTAAAAATAGACATCTCATTGAGACTGTATGGACTCTTCTTATTCACATGCATGTTCCTCTTCACTTCTGGGCCGATGCAGTCCTTGCCTCGATTTCTCATCAACCGTATGCCTTCATCTGTGCTTAATAATGACATTCCTTATAACTTGTTGCTTCCAAATGTTCCTCTCTATCCTCTATCCCCACATGTCTTTGGTTGTACTTGTTTTGTTCATGATCTCACTCCTGGTAAGGACAAGTTAACATCTAAAGCCTTTAAGTGTATTTTTCTTGGCTATTCTCGTCTTCAAAAGGGTTATCGTTGTTATTCTCCTAATCTTAAGCGTTATTTTGTTTCCGCTGATGTCACTCTTCTTGATCAACAACCCTTTAATTCTATCCCATCTCAATTGTCACAGGTTGATCATGTTCTTTCTGTTCCTTTTCTTGACTTCTCTTTTCCAGCTGCAGGTACTTCTATTCTAGATGAGCAACCTATTGCTTCCATACCTGAGGACCGTCCACTTCTCACCTATCAGCGTCATAAGACTGTGCCTCCTGTCGACTTGACTCTGGCTGACTCATCGTCCACTGCTGTTGATTCTTCCTCTCCGGCTCCTTCACCAGAGGCTCTTCCCATTGCTCAAAGAAAAGGTACATGTACTACTCGTAACCCTTATCCTCTTTATACCTTTTTGAGCTATGACCGTCTTTCTTCTCCTCATTTCACCTTTGTTTCTAGTCTTTCTTCTGTTTCTATTCCTAAGACCACAGGTGAAGCACTTTCCCATCCAGGGTGGCGTCAAGCGATGCTTGATGAGATGACTGCACTTCATTCCAATGGCACTTGGGACCTTGTTTCTGCTCTTCCAGAGAAGTCTATAGTTGGTTGTCGCTGGGTTTTTACTGTGAAAGTTGGACCTGAGGGCCATGTTGATCGTCTCAGGCTCGCTTAGTTGCAAAAGGTTTTACTCAAATCTTTGGCCTTGATTATAGCGACACATTCTCTCTGGTCGCTAAAATGGCGTCAGTTCGCCTATTTCTTGCTCTTGCTGCTGTTCGTCACTGGCCACTCCTTCAACTTGACATAAAAAATACCTTTCTTCATGGTGATTTACAAGAAGTTTACATGGAGCAACCACCTGGTTTTGTTGCTCAGGGGGAGTCTGGGAAGGTGTGTCGTCTTCGCAAATCCTTATATGGTCTCAAGCAGTCTCCTCGGGCATGGTTCAGTCGCTTCAGTTCTGCTGTTCAGGCGTTTGGCTTAATCCGCAGTAAAGTTGACCATTATGTATTTTATAGGATCACATCTCCTGATAAGTGCATCTATTTGTTAGTCTATGTTGATGACATCATTCTCACCGGAAGTGATCAAGTTGGAATTCGTCAGTTAAAACAGCATTCATTCAGTCAATTTCAAACAAAGGACCTTGGGAAGCTGCGTTACTTCTTGGGAATTGAGGTGGCACAATCTAAACAGGGCATTTCTATCTGTCAAAGGAAGTATGCCTTGGATATCCTAGAAGAGACAGGTATGTTGGGGTGTAAACCAGTTGATACACCCATGGATCCCAATGTCAAGTTATTGCCCGGACAGAGGGGGGGGCATTATCTGATGTTGGTCGTTATCGGAGGCTAATTGGGAAGCTAAATTATCTTACTGTGACTAGGCCAGACATTTTTTTCGCTGTTAGTACGGCTAGTCAGTTCCTTGATTCCCCTTGTGATTCTCATTGGGATGCTGCTGTGAGAATCCTCCAATACATCAAAGGAGCACCAGGAAAAGGTTTGTTGTATTCGGATCAGGGAAATACAGAAATTTGTGGTTATTCATATGCTGATTGGGCAGGATCACCCTTAGACAGGCGCTCTACTTCCGGCTATTGTGTCTTCTTTGGAGGAAACTTAATTTCTTGGAAGAGTAAGAAATAACCTGTTGTTGCTCGATCTAGTGCAGAAGCTGAGTATCGTGCAATGGGAGTTACTACCTGTGAGTTAATTTGGTTAAAGCAGTTGATTCAGGAGCTTCATCTTTATGAACAGAAACAACCCATGACACTCATTTGTGACAATCAAGCTGCGCTACATATATCTTCTAATCCTGTATTTCATGAGAGAACCAAACATATAGAGGTTGATTTTTACTTCATTTGAGAAAGGATTCAGTCAGGAGAAATCAAAACGGCTTTTGTCAACTCTAATGATCAACTAGCGGATGTCTTCACTAAAGCTCTTAGAGGTCCTCGGGTTGAATACATTTGTAGCAAGCTTGGTGCTCACAATATATACGCACCAGCTTGAGGTGGAGTGTTAGAATAAGAAATATTAGATATATAGATTTGATTCTGATTTGTATAGATTATAGGGGTGTTCATCAACCGATCCAAACCGATTCAAACCGCAGTAACCGAACCGAAAAACCAAATAAATTGAAAACTGAAAAACCGAAAACCGAAAAAAAACCGCAAATTGGATTGGATCGGTTTTTGGATGGGTTGATGAAAATCGATCCAATCCAAACCGATCCAATATATTAATTCCCCTCTACCTACTTGGGTCTTTCCCTAATCATAGCCTAAAGATTTCTAAATCCAAGACCCATTAACCCATAAACTAAACCAGAAAAAAAATAAGTCACATCTTATCAACAAAATCTTATCTTTGTAGAGCTTCATATCTTATTGCCAAAAAAAAAACAAAACTATATTATAGTTTTTTTTTGGTAACATAACTATATTATAGTTTACTAATGCTTTTGTATTTCAATTTTTTTTTTTACAAAGCCAATATATACAAAAGATGTTATTTGCACAATAATCATGAAATAAATTTTAGAATTGTCAAAAAACAGAAAACCGATCCAATCCAAACCGAAAAAAATTGGATTGGATCGAATCGGATTTGAAAAAAAATCCAAACCGAATAGATTATTATATGATCAAACCGAAGGGATTGGATCAGATGATTTTTGCTTCCAAAACCGATCCAATCCAGACCGCGAACACCCCTAATAGATTAGATTACTTTCCTATCTTTAGATATTCTTTTTGTATAAGATCTGGGCTTCTCACTTAAGTCCATTAGGGTCTCTATATATTGTAATTCTTTGTATTAGATTAATACACAACATATTATTTTATATTCAAGTTGGTATCAGAGCCTCGGTGTACCGGGTTCTATCCTCACCGCCCCCCACTTTATTTCTAGTGGAATTTCTTTCTTCGCACATTTAGGTGGACTTGTGCATTGTCCACTTTTCAAGCCCAGTGGGCTCTCGTGTTAAGGGGCGTGTTGAGATATATAAAATTATTAATGTAGCCTCACCCAACAGCTTAAGCTTTTGGGTTGAATCGGTTCTTTACAGTATTAGGCAGGTTAAACACTTTATTCAAGTGATGGTATAGGCAGCTTAATTTTGCAACTGACTGTATTAGTGAAACTTCATTGTTCACATGTGTCATCAGGTCATGCTGAGCTTTAGTTTTGCTTTTAATTTGGGCATTGCATAAGGAATTTCAATTCTTTCATTATCATTCTATTTGGGTCTGCTTTGTGAATAAAAGATTCAAACTCACTGCAACTGGATATATTAGTTACTTTATCTTGTAAATTATGTTTCAGGCCGAGTGGATGGCTCCAGAGGTGTTGAGGAATGAACCTTCAAATGAAAAGTAATTTTTTTATACTCTTGGTCTTTGTTGTTGTTGTTATTCAACTCCTTAACTTAATATTGCCATAAAATAACATGCGGCATTGCTGCAAACCTCACCCATATTTCTCCTAATATGTATGGTATTTTTAGGGCTTGTTCAGGAACCGGTAACTGTTAATTTTTGCATTGTTTGATGGCTAATTTCTTAAGGAAAAAACTTGTTGGAGTTCTTGGTGACTATGGGTGTGCTTCCACCCTGGTGCTGTTTCTCATGATTTGATTAAATAGTTTCCTGAGAAAAATGAAGCTATGGCATTGTGCATTTTTTTGCTGTATTTGGTTGAAGCAAATGCCTGTGTTTTCAAGGGTGTTGTTTGTCCTCTGATATGATATGGAATAGGGCTTTGTATATTGCCTGTTTGATGTTCTGGACTAGTTTTGCTGTATATTGCTTTGTATGTGGAATAGGGCTTTGTATATTGCCTGTGTTTTGCTGTATATTGCCTGTTTGTCCTCTGATATGATATGATATGGAATAGTTTTTTAGGAGTGCCTCCTTGTGATGCCGAGAGCGTATAGAAAAGTGGCTAAATAGAAAGTTGAGATTTTTATAAAAGAGTAACCCTCAGGTTCTCAATTTCTATTATCAACAAAATTCAACTCCTAGAATAAGGGTCATAAGCACCCTTTTATAGACTAATTACAAATTGATTCAAAATTCAAAAATCTAAAATCTTAAAAATAAGAAAACTTCCTAAAATAAATATAACAGTAATTAGCTTCTAAAAATAAATAAATAATTACAATTAAATCATTCAAAATACGTACCAAATCTTATATCTCAAATCACACCAAATGTGTTGCTTTCCTTTTCTTGTCAAATAAATCAAAATCATATATGTTGCTTTATTGAGACTTGGATTCGATTGTAATTTGTTATATTTCAAATCATTGTCTCTTTCAACAATTTGGTCATACTTATTGGGCCACAACTCTAGTTGTAAAGAACCATTTCAACCCAAAAGCTTAAGCTGTTGGGTAAGGCTACATTAATGGTTTTATATATCTCAACACGCCCCCTCACAACAGAGCCCATTTGGCTTGAAAGGTGGATGACTATGTAGCACCGATACTGACACGTGACACGATACAACACGACACTCTGACACGTTAATTCTAAAAAATGTTAGATTTCGACACGTTAGGACACGTTTTGATATTAAATAATATTTTTAATTTATGTAGTGTATATTATATTTAATATTCAATAATTTAATAAAAATATAAAATTAAACTTATAATATTCATCAATTTTATAAAGAAACATAAGATATTCCAAATATTTATATCAAACTCAATAATATGATAATCGTAATCCAACAAATCTAATAGTTGGAACTAAAAACTCAAGCAACGCAACCTTTGAACCCTTTTTTAAATTTCTATAACACGTGTTGGAGTTGTCGAGGAGTGTCGGACACGACACGTCAGGATTTTTGAAGTGTCGGTGCTTCATAGGTGGATGATGCAACAGGCCCAGCCTACCTGTGCTAAGAAATTCCACAAGAGAAGTGGGGGGCGGAGAGGATCGAACCCGAGACACGAGGCTCTGATACCATGTAAAGAACCAATTCAATCCCAAAGCTTAAGCTGTTGGGTGAGGCTACATTAATGGTTTTTTTAACCTCTTGAATCAATGTTTGAGCCATGTGCAATGGGCCAACTGTAAGTGCATCACCTTATCTTATATATATCATCTCATCTGCAGAGAAGTTGGAAGCCTTGTTGCTGTTTTCAAACTAGTTAGGCTCAAAATTTTCACTAATAAAATCTTTTCATCAACATCACCTTTATCCCAAACTAGTTGGGATTGGTAGCAGATGAACTCAAATGAAAAGTATGAAAAAATTGAGGGAAAAAAAAGGATAAAAATAAAATTAAAAGAAATATAATAACACTAGAAATGAAAACATAGCCATAAACAATTTAGAAGAAAAAAGAAAGAAAGTGAAAATAAAGATATATAAGAGGAAAAAAAAAGAAAGTAAAAATAAAAATACATAAAAAAAATAAAGAAATAGAGAGATAAAAATAAAGAAAAAAGAGGAAAAACTTGAAGCCTGCTTACTTGCTGAATCATCTGGAGTTTTAGGGAAAAAAACAATTCGGATTTTATTTTCATGTAAAATTTTGTTCTTTGGCTTGATCCCTTGTCTCACACCAATGTTCTCATTGACTTTGTTACTTTTTAATCCCTCATTGTTTTATGATGCTAATAAGTTGTGATCCAATATCTAGGTGTGACGTTTATAGCTTTGGGGTCATATTATGGGAGCTCTCTACTTTGCAGCAACCCTGGGGAGGAATGAATCCAATGCAGGTTGTTGGTGCTGTGGGTTTCCAACATCGCCGTCTTGACATCCCAGACGATGTGGACCCTGCCATTGCTGATATTATCAGGAAATGCTGGCAGACGTGAGTATATTTTTTAATCATTTTATGCTTTCATTCTAAGATGTCTGTAAATTTGTTTATTTTTATGCATTTTCTTCATGGCATTTGTGAGGAAGAGTAGAGATGAGAATTGTATTGTAATGGGATAATCTGTAAAACACAGACACCCTATGTATTTTATATATATATATATATATATATATAAACTCACTCTCCGTTAAACCCGACTAACGAGTGTGGGGTGGAGAAAATCCTTGTACGCAGCCTTACCCTTGCATAATTGCAAAGAGGCTGTTTCCTGGATTCGAACTCATGACCTTTCAGTCATGAAGGAACAGTTTTACAACTGCTCCAGTTCGCTCCCTTAAAAACCACTCATCACTTAAACCCGACTAGCGAATGTGGGGTGAGGGCAATCCTTGCAAGTAGCCTTACCCTTGCAAATAATTGCAAAGAGGCTGTTTCTTGGATTCGAACCCATGACCTTTCAGTTACAAAGGAACAATTTTACCACTGCTCCAGTTTACCCTCTAATAAAAAAATCACTCCTCGTTTAACCTGACTAGCGAGTGTGGGGTGGAGGAAATCTTTGTACGCAACCTTACCTTAGCATAATTACAAAGAGGCTCTTTTCTGTATTCGAATATATATATATATATATATATATATATATATATATATATATATTTTGGATAAACCCTATGGATATATGCTCTCAAATATTTCCCTAGTATTCTTCTTAGTATATTTTTGGCTGTTGGTGTACTCTCGCTGGGAGGTGCATCTCTGTATGAGTTTACATGTTAACACCGTTGTAGGCATGATATATGTTAGAGAAATATAATATCAAACCATTAATATGACTTTTAGCCAACAACTTAAGTTTTTGGGTTGAAATAATTTTTTACATAGTATCAAAGCCTATGTGACCAAGTGGTCACGACTTTGATTTTCACAGTCCCCATTTTATTAATAGATAATTGAATATTATATAGTTTCTTAGCACAGATAAATGGGTCTATGCATTATCCACTCTTCAAGCTTA
Organism: Gastrolobium bilobum; assembly: GCF_033153095.1. Lineage (NCBI taxonomy): Eukaryota > Viridiplantae > Streptophyta > Magnoliopsida > Fabales > Fabaceae > Gastrolobium > Gastrolobium bilobum. The sequence goes on from NW_026899326.1 coordinate 776,717, forward strand.
GTTGACTATTGTATGAGGGGGCATGTTAAAAAAATATAATATAAAACTATTATTTAGCCTTCACCTATCAGCTTAAGCTTTTGGATTGAAATAGTTCTTTATTATATAATTCAGATGTTTCTTTATGAATAGTTGCAGCAGAACAGAACATGCTCGAGAACTTGCAAAGGATATAAGCTTGCTTTTTTAGTTTGGGAATATGAATTTTACAATAATGTATTTCGTTATTGCATGTTATAGATATATATTACCGTGAAAGAATTTCTTTTTTCCAGTGACTGGATGTTACTATTTTGTATTATAGAGATCCAAAGTTGAGACCTACATTTGCTGAAATATTGGCGGCTCTGAAGCCATTACAGAAGCCAATAATTGGTTCTCAAGTGCCTCGACCAAGTGCACCCGGTAAGCATGAGAAGGCTCAGTCATCACGTGTGGCAGAAGACTCAGCAAGATAGGAAACAATCATACAACTAACCAAATCTTTGTTCATTTTGCTGCTAAAAAATGGAGGACAAGTTGTATAGTTTTTTTGAATGAAAAGAGTGAGTGGTTGAAGCTATCACCTAACTTAATTCTAGTTCAAGGTTGTGATTCTTTTCACTCTTGTGCCTTTCCTTTTCTTTTTTCTTTGTTTTCTCCTTTTTATTTGTTGGTTTTCCTTCTGCAATCTGCAGTGCAGTCATTGTCAAGCTGTACCGTTTGTTTGTAACACAATTCTTTTGTAATTGTTGTAACCAATTCTAAATTTTGATACCCAAAAATAGTTATGAAATTATGGAGCTATATAACTTGAACAAAAGATGGAGAAAGGGTGAAAACAGTTTTTTGATTGTGTAAATGCTTTAAATTTTGTGTGCCTATTTGGATTGTGCCAACATCCTCTCACACTCTGCTTGCCCAATGTGTGAAAAAAAATAAAAATAAAATGGTAAACATGCAAAATTTGAGTTTGGAGCTATGGAAATCAAATCTGCATTTGGAGAAATGACACTTTTGTCACCAGGCTCAAAACACAGCAAAGTAGTTGGCCTCACAAGAGTATCAATGTACCATAAACCTCATAGCAGTGTCTTCTTGCTTTCCATCATATTTACCTTCTCTAGATCAATCACTTCACCTCTATCTCTTCAATAATAATAATAATAATGAAGCTATTTGAAAAAATAGCACCTAAATGGTTTTTTGAATAAATCTGTAAATCTCCACCATTGGTTTTTGATAGAAGAGAAATGAATTAAGCTTTGCCTTATATTCATGCAGCTAACAATCTTAGTTGGTAAATTTGTTTTTACCTTGATCTTCCTATCTCAGTTGGTGATTTTTTCTTCCTTGAGCACAAAAATTTGAAACTGAAACTGGCCTCGACACAGATGGAAGGGTTAAGAAAAGATTATAACAAGAACTCCAACCATGAAATCAAAACTCAATTGTGTATTCATTTTTCTCATGCGAACATAAAAAAGTGAATCTGACCTACTAAGGTGAATGTGTATTCATCTTTTCTCTCATGTGTATGTACGAGACTATTTTGTCTTGTGTAACATGAGAAATTATATTTCCTCTATTTTTTCATATAATCGAATATAGTTGAGTTCATAATGTTAGTTCAGATGAGCCCAAAAAAATTATTAGAGAAATGTGACAAAAGATGAAAAATTACTGTTTAAATTCTTTTATCCAAATGACAAATTACTGTTTTAGTGTCTTTTTTTTTTCTCCGTCTTTCTTGTAGGCTTAATTCTTGACATTCAAATTTCACTTCGATAAAACATCACTTATTCAGTGTCATGTATAGTGGAGTCAAAGCTTTTGCATGAATTGATAGTGTATAAAAGATAGTCACAATGACTTCATAAAATTGTATCGTATGGTTGCCTTTTATTTGAGTTTTTTACAAATATATTTTGGATATCACACGAGTAAACTCTGTAACCGTCTATATAATTCGAGAGCCAGAAAATTTTGAGTAGAATAACATCTCCCAGCAATAAAACAAAAAATTAAATGAGGAAAATTTTACATAAAAGAGAAGTGATATAAGAAAAACGTGGGCATAAGGACAAGTCTCTTATCTTTTTCCAATGAAGAAATTGTTTTGAAAAATATTTTCACTCATATATATATATATATATATATTTTTTTTTTTTTTTTGGTGAGGTATTTTCACTCATATTAACCATAAATTTGATAGTTTAGGATGAATTATTTATGGGTCCTTTTTTTTCATGTTGCTGGAATTTGAAATTCTCCTACAAATTATGAATTCGGAGAGTAAATAGTTATAATATAAGAAAAAAATAACTTTTAATATTATAATTATGTACTTCCCAGAGTACATAGATATAGGGGGTATGATTTTTTTTTAATATTATAAATATGTACTTCCCGAAGTATATAATTTGTAGGAGAATTTCAAATTCCTACAACATGAGAGCCTATTATCCTATTATTTATATCTAAAATGGAGGTTACATTTGTTGGCCACTATATAGCAAGATTGCTTTGCATGTTTTGTTTTATTTTTAATAAAAATATGTTAAAAATAAAAATGGATATTTTTTGGAAATATTTTAAAAATAATACCAAATTTGAAGATCACAATAGACACTTTCTTTATTTTTGAAAAAAGAAACAAAAATTTAGTGATAAATGTCTGATTATGACAATAAAACATATCAACTAAACACCCTTTTTTTTTTTTAAGGAATATGTCTCCTGTATTCGAAAATAAAAAATGACGATAATTGTTATTACAATGATAAAACCACTTCCCTATTTATTTCAATCTTTGAAGATTTTACTTCAAAATATAGCTCGTGGGCTAAAAAGACGTAACTAATATAAATTCAAAAATAATATGATCAGTTATGTAGGGAGGATAAATTCACAATTAGTTGTGCATAGATGGAATGCCTAACTAGTTGTACATACCTCCATGTGCAATTCACATGATAATGTCAGAGCTAGGGATGAAAGTGGGCTGAGTTGGGTCAAACTTTGTCTCAAAAAGTCTAACCCTACATCAAATTTTTTTAATTTAGACTGGTCCAAACTTAGTATGAGTCTAATTGTTCGCCTACTTGGTCCGTTTATAAAAAAATAAATGGTCTGACCTAACCCGTTAGCATATTAATTTTTAACTTCTAAGTAGAACCATGAATCAACTTTACAAAATATTCAAATTCTGTTGCTAAACCAAAAATCATAATTTCAACGTCTAAACAGAATCATGAATCACAACAAAACTCATACAATCTGTAATTAAGTCACTTTCAAACGCAAAATGCTCAAACTAACTAATATATATTTTATCATATCCAACAAACAAATCCATACTATGTAAATTAAAATAACTACATGAATCCAACAAACACATCATGATGCTTGTAGTAAGTATAATTTCTCCCAAAAATCTTTTAATATATTTATATACACAATTTAACATGCTGAGATGTTGGTTTCTCCTATATAAGAAATAAAGTCATATTTTTATTAAAATATAAGCGAATATAATTAAGTTATAAATAATTGCAATTGATTAAATTTATATTTTTTATTTTTTCTTCAAGACATACTTATTCTATTTATTTTATTTAAAATAAATAATACAATATAGGTCGGCTTGTAGGCTTATAGGTCAGGCTTTGTGAAAGTGAGTTTACGGCTTTTTATTAAACAAGTTTTTTCAAGGTCCAAACCCGACCTATTTTACGAAATATACTAAGTTAGATCTGACCTGATATAGCCAAGCCATAAGCCCCGTAAACCGGTCCGACCAAGTTTCATCTCTAGTCAACAACTAGTTGTACATTACATACACACTTTAATCCCTCTACTCCACGTAAATATTGATTAGCATCACAAATATTTATATAGTCGAATAATAATTAACATAATAAATATGAGCTAAACAAAAATTAAAATAATTTTTCTAAAAATAAAAAATAATTATGATTTAATAATTATGATTTTTTATTTTCGGTGAAATAATTCAAATAAAGCAGATAATTTAAATTTATTTAAATTATTTCACCGAAAATGGAAAAAAATCAATTATCAAATTATGATCAATTACGATTTAATAATTAATTTTTTTTTTCATTTTTTGGCAAAAAAATTCAAACAAAAAACAAAATAAAATCATGATTAATATAATAAGTTTAACATTTTTAAATTTAAAAAATCAATTATTTTGTGGATCAAGAGTGGTACATAAGGTGTGTACAACTCAACTAATTATGTTACGTGGCAGTTCCACAGTCCATGTGTAAATGATTGGGTATTTCTCTCATGAACAATTGATTATATTATTTCTGTAAATAATTTTTATTTACAGTTGCACATTCCATATGTGTAATTGTAAGTGTAACTGGTTGGATATCTCTCTCATGAACAATTGATTATATTATTTCTCGAAATAAATTTGTTGCATTATTAACTAATTTATTTTTAAATTTGCATTGGTTCGCGTCTTTGTACCTTTTAACATTAGGGGATTAATTTTCTCATTTTACATGAGAAAATTTTCGCATGCGACACATTCAATACATGAGTGGGGTTCACAAAAAGGTGATAAGACAAAGAAATCAAGATGGGATCCACTTTTTAATTGTATGTGTAACATGAGAATCTTTTCTCATGTAAAATGAGAAAAAATTAACCCTTAACACTATTGAGCATGCATTGTCATTTGTCAATGCCAGTTTTAAACATTTCCGTTTTGCCACTATCAGATGGTGATTGCTTCTACTGTTATTAAAATATAATAAAATAAACGAACGAGGGAAAGCAAAAATAGCATGCCATTTACGGATCACGTCTTCATTACACATACACCTTCAAAGGCATCCACAGCAAGATCATTTTCTGTTAATATTCTCATGAGAAGATATTTATGCAAAATAATAAATATTTACTACTATTATAAATTGTGAATCTAAGGAATACTTTTGATTAGAATCTTGTAAATTTGTTTGCAAACAAGCATTACATAAGATTTCAGAGCAAGCTTGTTGAATCGCAATACTACCGTGTATCATTTGACTAATTTTTTATATCATATATCATTAATCGTAGCGAATCGTAAGATACAAAAATATAATAAAAAATAATTTTAAAATATATATTTAATTATTTTCTTTATTAATACAAAATTTTCAGATTAATTTTTGAGTTTAAATCATAAAATCAAATCTTTATTTTATTTTCCTTATTAATAATTATTTTTTAGATTTTTTTAATTTAAATCATAAATTAAATCCTTTATTTCTTTTGATTTGTATTAAAAATTTTAAATTTTGATTTAATTTTCATATCGTGTAATACACGATGCGTATCGTAATGTACGATACAGTATCGTCCGATTTACAAAAAAATTTCAAATACACCTAGCGATATGTATTGTTGTGCTTGCAAATCGTATCATATCATACGAATCATATCATGTATCATAAAATACTGATAATTATGTTTCATATATTTTAACTTATTATTTGATCACTGTAACTTAAAAAAAAACACAAAAACTTATTTTGTCATTAAGGAGAAACGGGTGACTTAAAGACAACCTTTACAAATCCATGTGGTCTTGGAAATTTTTTTTAGAGTATTTTAGTTATTTTGTTTTATTTATTATCATTTTACTAAAATGTATTGTATTTTTTTTAAGAGTTTCGTGTTTGTCATTTTAAATGACATAACTTTATGTCATTTAAAATGACAAACATTTTTTTCTTTTTTTAAAGTGTTCGTTTTTTCTGCAGTTACTGCAGATAACTTATCTGCAGTAAGTCCAATACGACGTCGTTTTGGGGCGGAAATCATGGTATTTTTGTAATTTTAATTTATTTAGGGTTATAATAGTCTTTATATTTATAATTTTTTAATATTTCAATACCAAAACGACGTGGTTTTGGGAATAAATGCAGATAACTTATCTGCAGAAATATTTTTCCCTTTTTTAAATCCTAAAACAATATCTTTTTAAATTGCAGCAAATATTTTATCTCATGCAATGAAAAAGTTAATCCCTTAAAAAAATCCCATGTTATCATGATGAGATAGGATATTTTACTTATTATTTTTTCTGTCTATCTCCGCATATCACCTTTAACACTGTTAGATCATAATCTTGAGATTCTGATCTAAGAGTGCTGGAGGGTGATAGAAAAAGATAGACAAAAAAAAATAGATAAAATAATCTATCATTATCTTGATAGACACTTTATATTTGGGTTATATTTCTCTTATTTTGCGTAAGATAAATAAATTTTCAGCACACATCAAAGATGAATTGGTCACATTTTTATGTTTTTCCTATTCTCTGAATCTCACTTATAATTTTATTTTTATTATATAAGATAACTCTTGTTTTCTGTAATATAAAAAAATTATTTCCCTTTATATTTATCAGAAACAATAGGAAATTGAATCAGAATAACACAAACTTGAATTATTTTTCATGTTGTCTCCGCGGCCTTCGGGCTAAAAAATTTACCCAAAAATAAAAATAAAAATAAAAATAAAGTAAAAATATTTCAGACAGAAAAAAGAGAACTAGAAAAGGGAAGAGAGAGAGAGAGGCAATGGTGGATTGGAGTGGCGCAGATTGAGGAAGAGACAGTTTATATGGGTGGTGGAGGAACACTCGCGGATGGCATTCGTCGCCTCTTCCATCGTCGAACTTCTATTAACTCTAACGTTGTTAATGACAACAACATTAATACTGGTGTTGGAAGCAATGCCAACAACGTTAACGATACCAACGTTAAAGAAGAAGAAAACAATAACAACAACAACGACGTCCTCGTGACAGATTCACGCGCCCATTTGGACACAGTTCCCACACACGAAACCGATCAACGCTTTCTTGATAACTCTTCATTGAAGCTTCTCAAAGTGCCTTCACGCTTCCACTTCAATACTTCTTCCATGGATCGTAACAAAAAGGTCCCATTTTAAAAAAAATAAAACTTTTTTGTTGGGTTCCGTTTTTATTGTTTCTCAGAATGAAGATCGAGCCTTTTTATTTTTTATTTTTATTTTTTTTTGTAGTTTAGCTTATTTGGGTAATGAGTGTTGCTCAAGTTTCAATTTTTTTCCTACCCTTTTTTGTGTTTGTTTGATTTTTGTTTTGTTTTATGATTTGTTATTTATCTGATCAATTGGGTTATATATATCTGTGTTTGGTATTTTGGTTTTGGCTTTTGTGTGTGTATGTTTGTGTGTGGTTTTCTATTTGTTTGTTTAAGTTTTGTATGGGAATATGCAAAAAGATTGTCACTGATTACATTTGGTGCTTCTTCCTGGTTAGTTGTGAGAACTAAGAGGTAGCATTCAGTAATTACCAAGTTAGCCCAGTCTTGCTTAACTTTCCTTTTCTTGCTATGTTCTCTTGACAATGGGAAATAAAGAGGAAGAGGCATAGTTAGGAATTAGCATGATTTTGATTTATACCCAATTACCCATGTACTCTTGACTATAGTTAGGAATTAGCATGATTTTGAATCAAGCAGTAGTTTGATGGTGTTGGTTCTGAAGTTTCTAGTGTTTCACTTTGACGTGCTATCACAAATGCATTTAATATGAAAAAGTGCCAACTTTCATGGCATTGTGAATTTGCAAGGCTGTCTCCAATTTGACTGTCCCACACATATTCTTGTTATGTTTTCTGATGTTTCCTACATTTGTGTTTTACATCCGTTACACTAGAATTTGCAGTGGGTCAAAATACAACATCAAATTAACATGTAGTCCTCAAATCATCTTTACATGTTATTTGTCTCTTTCTACATAATGTTTTCTGGTTATCAAACAGGGCGCCTCAGAGACAGAGTTTTTTACTGAGTATGGAGAGGCAAATCGGTACGAGATCCAAGAAGTGGTTGGCAAAGGAAGTTATGGTGTTGTAGGTTCTGCCATAGACACTCATACTGGGGAAAAGGTTGCAATTAAGAAAATCAATGATGTTTTTGAGCATGTATCTGATGCCACGCGAATCCTAAGAGAAATTAAACTCCTTCGTTTGATCCGACATCCCGATATAGTAGAAATTAAGCATATAATGCTTCCTCCCTCACGGAGAGAGTTCAGGGATGTCTATGTTGTGTTTGAGTTGATGGAGTCTGACCTTCATCAAGTTATTAAGGCAAATGATGATCTTACACCTGAGCATTACCAATTTTTTTTGTACCAACTTCTTCGGGGCCTGAAATATATACATTCAGGTATCCTTGTATCTCTTTAAGTCCTTGGCTTTTGTAGATAGTGATATTATACTAAAATAATATTTTCCTTGCAGCAAATGTGTTTCATCGTGACTTGAAGCCAAAAAATATTCTAGCTAATGCTGATTGCAAACTAAAAATATGTGATTTTGGGCTTGCTCGGGTTTCCTTTAATGAGGCTCCATCAGCTATATTCTGGACTGTAAGTATTCTGTTGTGCATGCCATGGCAATCTGTTGCACTTTTTAATTCTGTTCTGCCTTTTAAGATATTTAGCAGGAAATTGCAATTGAATTCATTGTTTCTGTTCCATAATTGTCCTTCTAAAGATCTTGCTGACTTGTTTTACCTTACTAAGGACTATGTTGCAACTCGGTGGTATCGTGCACCGGAACTATGTGGTTCTTTTTTCTCAAAGGTAAGCTTCTTTTCTTCTTTGCACCTTGCATCCCCCTTTTCTGTAGAGTTAATGCAATTATTTTATTGCTTCAAATACAATTATTTTTAATTATGTGATATAGTTCATTTCTCTCTTTTCTTACCTTTGAATTCCGAACATTAGCTTGATGTGCATATATAATACTATCTACATGGAAATATTATACTTCTTTAATGTAGAGTTAACTGTGTTAATTTCCTTGTTCTTGCCATATCTGTGGTGATAATTGCTATCACACATATCCTTGCCTTATATTTATTTATTTATTTCTATATTATTTTTTTCAGAGAAAGGAAGAAAGTAGAACTAGGGGATGATAAGATAACCTCCAAAACAACAAGAACTAGATAAAATTAGGACAATTAAAGAACACAAGAAATCAAGAACTGGTAGTTGTTACCTATATCTAAAGGGATTGTGATTTATGTTATTCTTAAACCTTTCTTTGTAGTTTGTATATATTTTATCAAATATCAATTGCTACATATACGTCATATTATGTTTCAGTTGCTCCTTCATTATCCTTTTGCGGAAGCCTTTTATGCACTAGAGCAGTTACCTCTTCTATCCTCCCCTGCCTTGGTTGTGTATGATATAAGAAGTTGAATATACGTAAAATATAGAAGTATATGTGTAATTTTAAATACTTGTCTTTTGCAGTATACCCCCGCAATTGATGTTTGGAGCATTGGATGCATATTTGCAGAAATGCTCAGCGGGAAGCCAGTGTTTCCTGGGAAAAATGTGGTACACCAATTGGATCTCATGACTGATTTGCTTGGTACTCCTCCTGCTGAATCCATTTCGAAGGTTAGTTTATCCAAATCTAGTCTGAAGTTTTTAACATCAATAGGCAAGCTTATGACATGCTGTAGCCTGTAATGACAAATAATATTAATTATAAACTTATTTTTTTCTTGTTTTGAAGTGCTTCATGCCGGATTTTTTTACCTTATGATATGTTGTAATAAATGCCTTTTTATCTTGTTTTACTACCTCTCCCTTGTCGTCTTGTAAATAATTTTAATCTTAATATTACAGATTCGAAATGAGAAGGCTAGACGTTACCTTAGTAGCATGCGGAAAAAGCAACCAGTTCCATTCTCTAAAAAATTTCCAAATGTAGATCCGTTGGCTCTTCATTTACTGGAAAGATTACTTGCATTTGATCCTAAAGATCGTCCAACAGCTGAAGAGGTTGATTTTCAGTTTTGTTGGATGTACTGAATGAAACATCTTTAAGATAAATGTGAGGATACAACTTCCCAGGTTCCTTATTTCTTTGTTATGCTTGTGATTGCAGGCATTATCTGATCCTTACTTCCATGGTTTGTCCAATGTGGACCGTGAACCAACCACTCAACCCATTTCAAAACTTGAGTTTGAGTTTGAGAGAAGAAAATTGACCAAAGATGATGTTAGAGAGTTGATTTATCGAGAGGTATGGCCATATATTTCAATGACTCTCGCTTCAATTTATTGTCTTCTCCTCTTTGCCTTGGTAATGGTAATAATTAGTATACATTTGTACTAAACAGATTTTAGAGTATCATCCCCAGATGCTCGAAGAATATCTTCGTGGTGGAGACCAAACCAGCTTCATGTATCCAAGGTAGAGCAGTAATGCTGAGCTATCCTTTTCTCTAATTCAATTGGTTTTAAGATTTCTGGTAGTGCTATCATTGAACAATGGTTTTTAAGTAAGTTAATTTTAGGCTAAATATTTAGTACAATCTAAGTTCTTGTTTTGATTTTGGAATATGATCTAATATTCATAATTGAAATAATTTTTTTCTGGTTTATAGTGTTCTCAAACTTCATATCCTAGTATTTTGTTGCAAAACTTTGATATTTATTAATTATTGCTTCTATCATAAGAGTATTTGATTAGATGTATGGTTTTAACAATTTTTTGATATTACTCTTAGTGCATGTCTTAAGAGAGCTTTTAACCTATCCCAATGATTATTAGTCTAGGTTTCATGATTCATTGATTATATTGTGACGGTCTGGTACATGGCATGTATATCTGGCCAGGTTACGATGATCTAAACCTCTGTGCCTGAACAGCCTATGCATTTGAAAATTGTTGGCTTGATGCATATGTGAAAGCAGATATGCTCAGACTACATGTCTGTCCTACCTCTAGGCATGTTCTTTCATAAATGAAACAAGATATTCAGCCAGCTTTTAGGATATGCTTTTCATTATACCTAATTTTATAGCCATTGTCAGGATCCCTTGTATACATTTATTGTCAATGCACCAAGGTTCTGTTGGATTTTTTCTATGCAAATTCTTATCAAAGTAGTTAATTGCGTCGCACCAGAACACAATAGTGGCCATTGCGATCGCATTTGCTGCCAAATCGTGGCCATATTGCTGTCATAAGGCAAAATGTCAATTTTGTCTTAAATTTAAATGTGTAACAGAAATTTTTGAAGAGTTTTTCAGTCTATCTCTGTCTCTCTCGGTCACTTCTGCTATCTCTGCCTTTAAAAAATACCTTTTTTTGTCATTATTTCTGTCATATATCTATTCCGCTATTTTCGCAACCGCAACCCGCTATAGCATTTTTCGGGGTTGGCCGTGACATGCCGCAATCCACATTTGATAACTTTGATTCTTATACAGAACTAGAGCCCCCATTAGAAAACATCGACATGCGTGCTTGATTTGCCTTCTAAAATTTCAATTCCTTCTAAATATCAGTTTCGGTTGATGATTCTTGTACAGGTAAAATTTTCGACTTCTGAGAAGCAGCTGTTGGTTAATTGTCTGTGTTTTGCATGTCATCTAAGAACTGTGGAATGTGGGTTCTTTGAAAGTGTTGCATGTTTGGGATATTAGTTAGTAATTCTGTGTTATCTTGTTGCACAGTGGGGTTGATCGTTTCAAGCGACAGTTTGCACATCTTGAGGAGCATTATGGCAAAGGTGAACGAAGCACTCCACTGCTGAGACAGCATGCCTCCTTACCTAGGTAAGTTTTGGTTAAACTTCTCGGTCCCTTGTCAGTTTCTTGATCCAAACTTGGTGAACCTGTTCAAATACATGTGGATTTTCATACTTGTGCACTGAATAACAGCCTGTTCTTTTGGAGGTTTATTTTGTGTATATTTTTTTATTACCATCATAGGTTTTAAAATTTTTAATCCAGATTATTATTGTATCCACAATCTTCATAGATGAGGCAGCCTGTTATGCCTGAAAGCTTTATCTCTGATATCGTTTAAGAGTCATGTATTGACAATTTCAATTTCACTTTTTTTTTAGAGAGCGAGTTTCTACTCCCAAGGATGAAAATGATCAAAACAATGATGAAAAGCCTACTGGATCAAATCTTCAGAGTCCTCCAGGGTCTAATGTGATGGATTCTGGAAACTCGGATGCACAAAATGGAATCTCCAAGCCGAACTACAGCTCGCGTAGCCTGTTGAAGAGTGCCAGCATTAGTGGTTCCAAATGTATAGATGTGAAACAAAGTAAAAATCCAGAGGTAGTTAACTCTTCTTTCAAGTGCTGTCCTTGTTTTGGGTAAAATGGAATGGTATTAGCTGGAGAGTTTGAAATCATTAAAATATATAATTGGTTAGGATTTCCTTGTTCTACCAAGTAAGAACACAGTGACTTATTGAGACTTCCTTCAACCATCTTACATATTAGTCCTTTCTAAGTTTCTATATTCTCGTAAACGTTTCATGTCATAAAAATAACCTTTTTTTTTTAAATGGTTGGCTCGTTATGCTTGACGCCAACCTTTTTCCTTTATCCTGTCTTGTGACTGGTTATGTTTTGGTTGACCCTTTTTAGTTCCTTTTCCCAATATTTATTTATCTTTCTCTCTTGTTCTTCTCTTCCCTCAATCTTTTGTTGCTTTTTATTTGAGTTCATAAACCAAATTAGTTTTGGTTAAAAGGTAAAATTGATGTTGATGTAAGTTCTATATTATGCCATTTTTTCCTTTCAAAATTTTGGTCTGTCTGGCATATTTCGTGTAGTCATAAGAATAAACAATATACATCTTCCTTCAAATGATCTGTATTTATTTTCCAGTTTGCATTCTTTAGAATACATTTCTCTCCTGGTTAAGTTGACGGTGCTCCTTTTTCGATAGGAGGAGCCAATTACCGAAGTTAATGATGAGATATTGGACGAGTTGACAGAGAAGATTTCTACCCTCCATGCATAAATCAAGCTATAGATTTGTATGGACATTTGTAAATCAAGTAAATAAATCAATATTTGACTAGTTTTTCTTCCTTATCATTTTCATAGTTGTCAAAGAGAGCACGAATAATTGTTTCGAAAGTTATATAACATCAGGGATGCAACCCTTGTCTTCCACTTCTGATAGCAAGACCAATTTTTCATCAAACACACCCTCTTTATTAAGACCATGTTCTGGACATTTCTATGATATCTTTTAATCAAAATATATTGGAAAGCCTCTTGTGCATTCGTAAGTCTTCCACCCTTAAGAATGCACAAGAGGTCTTCCAGAATTTTTTTTGATTGAAGACTATCATATAAATGTCTAGATGTATACTGTTATCGATTGTTTTGTTAAGAGGGTTTGTTTAATGAAGCATTGGCCTTGCTATAACTTTTGAAAGACAATGGTTGCATGTTGCATCCCTAGTGCTATAACTTTTGAAATAATTATTCGTGCTTTCTATGAAAAACATATGAATGATAAGGCAAGAGGGATATTGTGAGAGTAAAAGTAGGTCAGATTCTTTCTAGTTTCACATTAAGTTATTTTGAATTTTGATGACGGCCGGCCAATCTGTATTTCTGTCTATAATTACACATAAAAAAGGAAGATGATGGATTTTGCAATGGACTCATTACCACATTAATTTTGATTAAATTCTAATGTTGTTAGGTTCATATTGATATTGTAATGATAAGAATGGTAATTTTTTTTTTTTTTTTTTAACTCCTGGCCAAAACTTAGTTCCTTCAAATCATCAATGCAACTCTACTTTGCTGTTGCTAATTAATCACACTTTGCTTCATGTTGAGATAGATGCAATGCATCTGTAACACCCCTGTCGGCCGCCAGTTTGTTAACTTACACATGATACTTAAAGCACAGAATAATTAAATTTTGAAGCGGAAAGCTTTAGCAAATATTTCACCGTTACTTAAATAACTAGTGATGATGGCCGGCCAATCTGTATTTCTGTCTATAATTACACATAAAAAAGGAAGATGATGGATTTTGCAATGGACTCATTACCACATTAATTTTGATTAAATTCTAATGTTGTTAGGTTCATATTGATATTGTAATGATAAGAATGGTAAATTTTTTTTTTTTTTTAACTCCTGGCCAAAACTTAGTTCCTTCAAATCATCAATGCAACTCTACTTTGCTGTTGCTAATTAATCACACTTTGCTTCATGTTGAGATAGATGCAATGCATTTGTAACACCCGGTTTGTTAACTTACACATGATACTTAAAGCACAGAATAATTAAATTCTGAAGCGGAAAGCTTAAGCAAATATTTCACCGTTACTTAAATAACTAGTCACTTAATTTTTTTCCTTTTAAATTATCTTTACGTATCGTCGTGCATAATTTATTTTTCATGTAACATAATCTATACAGTCACATATCTGCATAGAATCCATACTTAATAAACATGTGACCATAATTAATGGTCATATCACTATCCGAATATGATAATGAATACCATTTCTAATAGAGTCTTTACGGAGAGCATAACAACGGTAAATTGGACTAATCTAGGGATCAAATCTCACTTCCTACATAACACCAGATAAACAGAAAAGTCCAATCCATATATATACATACATACTAGAACATGGCTCTATGCCACTACTGATATCAACCTACTTAACAACATACACACTTATACATAATCCTGTCATATGTATACAATTATCTATAGGCTATATATGCCTCTCAAAATGGAATACTGTACATATGCATGAACATAACATATCATGCTCAACAAAACCTATACATATATAGTGATGCTCCAGAATGCTACACTAGCTAACTGCTCCAGCTAGTCTCTAGCCATCCTGAACTGGTCTCTTACCCTGTGAGGGCTTTCCTGCATCTGTAGTACCTGAAAAGTAAGTCCCCAGACGGGGTGAGATTAACCATCTTAGTAAACCCAGGGTTTATGGAGTAGTCTTTATCCATGAGTTCGCTTCCTACATAAATGTCAGATAACATAGCATATAATACATCATATATTTCATCACATACATATTTCATACATATACATATTCCTAAGCTATACTCCATGGGCTGTATCTCGCAAAGAGATCTTAACCTATACATATACTCCCAGGGGCTATATCCCGCAGAGGAGATCATAACATATATCTATACTTATACTCCTAAGGGTTGTATCCCGCAAAGGAGATCTTAACATAAACGTATACTCTCAGGGGTTATATCCTGCAAAGGAGTCTACACCTGTACTCTCCAATCCTATACGTACCATAACATATTTCTTTATAACCTATCACATAGCAATATATCATATTACTTCATACTATTTCTTATCATATAACATAACATAAGACTCTCACGACGTAATTTCTCACTTTGACCAGTCCATAGATAATCTCTGAGAACGTAAGTCTTCAATGGAGTGTTCATTGATCAAGAACCATATATCATACATACATATCATATTGTGTCATGTCATATCATATCATCTGCATGAGCTACATGAATGCAACTATGTTACATACCTACATTCATCACAGTATATACCATATGAACCATCATCCAAACGGACTATGGTGGAACAACATACCGGAGAAAACTTCGAAACTAAGAGTTTACCTGAAACTAGCTTTTCTGTAAACCCTGCTCGTACGTCACTAAAGTTATCCGTATATTCGTAATTTTCAAAATCACCTATTCAAACATGATCTTCATGTCAATACATAATTACTTACACTTGAAGAATTCCCTTATATACATACATATTTTGAAATTCTTCCTCAAGTTAGTTTACATAATTCATAACATATTCTTACTTATCAATTCATAGCAATTCACAAGTCAATACTCAAACTTAAACATATACTTAAAGTCTTACATATAACACATTTAACCTAATTCACTTAACCCATAGGTTAACTTAGGTCTCCACACTTTCACCATACATAACATACACTTAATTTTATTTGATTTATACAACCAAGCACTTAATTGAATTAAAAACCATACCTAGATCACATAACCACATAGTGGTCGAATGGTACTAGTAAGGTTACCATGCATTTCATGCATTCTATTCTTCATCAAAGACTACACAAAACAACTCTTAACTTTATTTTCCATTATTAAGCTCAATGATCACATAAAGTGTCAATAACCATTCTATGCTTTCAACTAATAAATCAACTAATTCATTTCATCCTAATACATTCATTTAGCACCAAACATCCTTAAAACATAAGCCAACAAGCTTCCAAGCCTTTTTTTTTACTCAATATGGCCGAAATAGTGACTTAATTTTCAGTCTGAATAGTCCGCACCATTTAATTCACTTAAAATTCATTTCTCATCCGTTTGCCCTGAAATTTTAGTATGTTATACTAGACACCCACAGCTGTAATTTGCAACAAACAACACTCAATTTGGAGGTTTATAACTCTAGTATGAATTTTTGAAAAATAGGACAGATTTGAGGTTTACATGTTCCACGAATTTCATTCAACTTCCAATGATTCAAACTTAATCCAATCAACTCCATACTCATCAAAACACAACATATACTCCAATTTAACATGGTTTATGACTACTTAAAACCCTTACAAAATTCCATAGAATTTTATCATATTATTTAATTAAATTTTAGACCTAATTTTTGCTTAATTGCAAAATGGTCCCTATACTTTCACATAATTAAAATTTGGCCCCTAAACTTTTCAAGTATTATTTTTAGGGTCCTACTTGACTTGCTTGGCATGAATTGTATTTTCATAATTTATTTCATGTCAATTGAATGATTAACGGATCAATTCTACCTTCCGTAACATATTCACCGTAAAATTACATAATATATCCATAATAACCATATATAAATAATTATTAAAAATTTGAGTTGTTATACATAACTTTCCAAGCAGAGTAATCATGGTTGCTTTTTTGGCCACACATCCAATGTTCTTACTTCTAAATTCTAATCAAATTATTTTTCAAACATGTTTGTTGTGGCAGCTAGGCCTTTACGAACATATATATTCCTTTTGATAACTCTATTGCAATTGGATTTTTGATGTACAAGCCCCTATACATTCCTTCAAAATACATGTATATCCTTTTGGAGTTGAGTATTCAATTAACTTTGTACCAAAAAAAATATATTCAATTATTCATAAAAGAAACTTAGAAGCATAAAATATAAACGGCTATTTAAATATTTTATTAAATTGGAACTTCAAGTTATAGAAATGATTACTAATTAACTTACTTCGTAAATAAGAGAAACACTTGAATTTGAGGATGAAGTTATTTACTGTTGCAAAAGAAACATTAATTCTTAAAATAAACTAAAAAATGAGAGAAATTTTACAAGTCATAAATTTTACTCTTAATTTTTTTAATATACCAAGCGTCATAATTTTCATAAATTTTTTTTTTGCTTGAAATCTCCATCCTTTTATTTACTTATTTTCTCTCCTCGTAATTTTCATTGTTCGTGTCTTTTTCTCTCTTAAAGTGATATAATTATATATATTTTAGAAAGACAAATACTAAACCCTTTTAGTTTAACCACGTTGAGGTAAAGTATAATTCAGAAAATAAGTCATTTTTTATTGTTTTTCTTAATTAAAGATCCAAACTTAGAGGAAAATAATATTATTTGTTATTGGAATAACCTGAATAATAATAAAAAAAATTCCTCAATATATAATATTATTACCATTGCAAGAAATCAGATAAGTCGTCATCAACCATTTATCGGTTTTCATTCTTCACAAACAAACCCTAACACTATTGGTAGCTGCGACTGCGAACACAATGTTAACGTCGATGTCGATGTCGATGTCGATGTCAAGGTTAAGGTATGCTGTTTCGATCCTAAGGTTCCCTTCAACCTCAATGAGACTATACTCTAATTCTCATTCTCAATCGCCGTTCATTCTGAAACAAGATTTTAGGCTCATTTGCGAAGATGAAGCATTACAACACAGCTATTTCCCTTTCCAAACAGATGGAATTCACGGAATTTACCCATACTCGCATACCCCCATACCCGCTACGCTCAAGCTTTCATTTTTGACTGGTCTTCTGTTTCTTGCCCCTAGAAACAGCATGGACAGATGCATACGGCATGAGAAACGTGGGATTGGATATGCCCCTTAATTAAGGGGATGATGGTGGCAGTGGCGGTGGTGCTTGTGCGCTAGGATCCTGCTGGTCGGAGGAGGGTGGTAGTGTTGGGGAGGGGGGGCTGTGAAATTCTATTCTGTTTTCAGTTGTACAAGTTAGTTATGGGACCTTGATCAATGGGTTACGTAAAATAAGAGAAATAAAAGCAGCCTCCAATTGTTAAGAAAGATTGAAGGACAATTGATTAAGCCTGATGTAGTAATGTACAACACAATCATTGATAGGTCTATGCAAAGATAAGCTTGTAAGTTATGCATGTGATTTATATTATGAAATGGTTGTCAAGAAAATTCCTCCTGATGTTGTCACTTACAATACTCTAATCTATGGCTTTTGCATTATGCTATTGGAAAAAAATCAAACCAGATGCTTATACCTTTACTATACTTGTTGATGCCTTATGTAAGGAAGGAAAGGTTAAAGAGGCTACAAATATGTTAGCTGCGATGATAAAAGGAGGTGTAAGACCTAATGTTGTTACTTATAATACATTAATGGATGGGTATTGGTTACTTAATGAAGTAAACCATGCGAAATATGTATTCAACACTATGGGGGCAAAAGGGAGTGACTCCTGATGTTCGGAGCTATAATATCATGGTTAGTGGATTATGTAAGAGTGAAATGGTGGATGAAGCCATGAATCTCTTTAGAAAAATGCATTGCAAGAATATGATTCCTGATATGGTAACTTACAACTCTCTTGTTGATGGCTTATGCAAATAAAGGAGAATCTTTTATGTTTGGGATCTTATTGATGAGATGCATGATAGAGGTCAACCACCTGATGTAATCACTTGCAATTCCTTATTAGACTCTTTATGCAAAAACCATCATCTTGACAAGGCGTTTGCATTGCTGACCAAAATTAAAGATCAGGGAATTCTGCCAAATGTGTCAACATTCAATATATTTATTGATGGACTATGCAAAGGTGGAAGACTTAAGAATGCAAAAGAGGTTTTTGAGGATCTTTCGATTAAAGGCTATCATCTAGATGTCTGGACGTATACTATTATGATCAATGGTCTTTGTACAGAGGGCTTGTTTGGTGAAGCATTGGCCTTGCTAGCAAAAATGGAAGAGACAATGATTGCATGCCTAATTCTGTGACTTTTGAAACAATTATTTGTGCTCTCTTTGAAAAAGCTGAGAATGATAAAGCAGAGAAACTTCTTCATGAAATGATTGCTAGAGGCCTTATGTAATAGTAAAACTAGGTGAGATGCTTTCTAGTTGTACATTACATTATTTTTAATTTTGATGATGTCAAACCAACCTTCATTTGTTTTGGTAGTTTCACATAAAAAAGAAGATGGACTATGCTATGGACTCAATATCACTTTTGTTTTGAGTATAAGACATGTTTTTAGTTTCATCTTGATATTGTAATGATGACAATGGTCATTTTGTCGGAGTCTTGACATAACTATGCTTTTCTCCCCATTGTACAGGCCATCTGCTTCGTTTACTTTTAAAGATAGTCTTGTCACTGTCCATTGTTATTGTTTCAGATAACCAACCTAGCTGAAACTGATATGATTATTTGGAATTCTTTATCCTTTTTAGTTGACTTTTTTTTTTGGGTGCATTGGTTGACTCTATTTACCCCAAATTATGGATGGTAGAGCTGGATTTTTTATTTTTATTTTTTTTGGCTGTAATTTTCTTGTGATATTTTTACAGAGAGCAAAGATTTAAATACACAAGCATATTTTGGTTGCATTGTTTGAGTTGTCTTAGGTGTTGAAGTTCCCGCCATTTTCCTGAGGTCTTTGCTGCACAATTAATTGGAGCTTTTCTATTGTTGAATTTGTTTGAATGATTAGTACAGGAGTTGAGTTATGCAATGACCTCACTGCTACTTAAGTTTAGATTAACTCTTGTCTTTTTCATTGATTTTGGCCTGTGTTGTTGATTGACTTTTTGAGTGTTGATATGGCTTTCATCCTGTCTACCTTTGGTAATCCCAATCTGCCTTGCTCTTGGGATCTTCCCAGTTTTTTCTCAATGCTCACGGGGTTAGTGCTTAAGATGTATTTGTAGTTGCTGAAAGTTTGAGAACTTGGTTTGTGTCATGTGAGAAGATATATTGTCCCTTTGATCATAGCGTGCAGGAACAGGGTGGATTGTTACACATGATTTTATCTTTGCCCCACTGTGTTTCTTATCCTGAACCTTACAAAGTCTTGTCAAAATCCGTCTTTTTATGTTTGCATAATACTTTCTGCTGTTGAGTTTACAGCTAGAAAAATGGTGAAACACATTCTATTTCACCATGAGAGCTGGCATAGATAATAGGCTAAACTGTTCATTGACGTGATTGTTGCACAATGAAGTGTGGTTTCTCGAAAATCGGTGGCAATTTACCGGCATGAACCTCAGAATTGCTATTACTTTATATGAAGTGCTTCTTTTGCTATTAAGTGGTACCTAGATTGATCATGATTTCTCTCGCATCATGGTTTCCATATGCATCCTTCGTAATTGTATTCTTCATGTTGTCCTTTGATGCCATTATCATTACCTGTTGTTTCCTGTTTTTTTTTTTTTTTTATATGGTGCGCGCTTGTATTTTTAGTAAAAGGTATGGCATATGCAGCAAACGAGTTCCCTTATGTTTGGAACCTGAAGCTAAATAAAGCTGAAAAAAAGTTCACAAGGCTCAATCCTGCTCTGTATATCAAGAATAATACTACATAACACATTAAATTTGCTTTTAGAACTGTATATGATCATATTAAAACACACATACAATCAAATAACATGCGTATCCCTAATTGTTGTGTATGTAGCATTTCTAAAGACGAAGCAGTTAGCACCACATTAATGAGAAGATTGATTAAGAAACATGGGCAGATAGAGACTGCATCTACGAAAAAATATTTGTTAAAGCCAAGGCCAAAATCATGAACCCCCCCAATGAAAAAGCCTGATAGCCTTTTTTTGATCAGTTTGACCGTCTCCATATATGCTCGTTATAATCATTGGTTGCTTGTTCTTTAGGGCATTTAGTATTGCACTTCATGCACGCCGTGTTTCTATTGAAATTGTAGAAATCACACCTACAAGAAGCATATACATGAAACAAGAAACTTTTAGCATGCAAGGAGATAGGAAGGGGCGAGGGGAAGAAAAACAATGGACTCACTTGGGACAACTCCAATCCCCAGGATGTTTCTTGGGCCTCTGCTCAGGACAACGTAAACACTTCAAATTTCTAGCATAATTAATGAACCCGCACCTACATACACAGTGAAATTCATGAAACTGTAACTAACTGTTAACAATGTGTGAAATTTATCAATGTTTTAGGTTTAGCAAGAGTAATCAAAATTTTAATTATTGACA
This sequence comes from Gastrolobium bilobum, assembly GCF_033153095.1. Lineage (NCBI taxonomy): Eukaryota > Viridiplantae > Streptophyta > Magnoliopsida > Fabales > Fabaceae > Gastrolobium > Gastrolobium bilobum. The sequence goes on from NW_026899326.1 coordinate 798,133, forward strand.
TAAAATTGATTCATCTGCTATCATAGGGAACAGAAACTAAAAATATTTCAATGGGAATTTCCTTGTCAGTAAAAATAGGAGGCTTACTGCTTGCAAGTCCAATCTCCTTTTTTTATTTCAACTTCCCCTGTACTGCCACGCTTTGACGGCCCCTCTGTTTTGCATTTTAGACACCGTGTGTTTCTGGAAAAATTTAAGAAACTGCATCTGTGGCAAAAACAAAGAGCAATTGTCATCAGACCAAAAGACACTAAATACAGGATAATTGAACACAAGTATTTGATCGGCATGAATGTTGACAACATAGGAAAAGAAGAGGAAAAATCTTATGAGTGGTCCATCTTTAAGATACATGTCAGATTGACATGCATATGATTTCATAGAAGATGCCAAGAGGCACTTCATATGATTTCATTGTTTTTAACTGACATTATCAGACTTTAGAAGGGAAGCTGACGACCACACATAGAACTTGACTATGCCTTGGGAGAAATGCTAGTAGGCAACTACAGGACTTACTCAGGACAGTTCCAATCTCCTTGCTTCATTTCAACAGCAAGCAAGTCAATATCCTTTGGCCTATCTTCATTACATTCTAGGCAATGCATATTCCTAGAAAAGTTCATAAAATTGCATCTGCAGGAAATTTGGGGAAAAAAAGAGAGAAGAGAACCAATTCTTAGAAATGAATTATTCAATTGCAAACATCTAATTTATGATGTTAAAAGACATACAACATTTCCAATAACACGAATTGTGGAAAGTTAAATCATCAATATTCATGATAAGGAAGAAGTGTATTATTGGCACAAGGGATTTAAAGCAAATCCACTCTCTCACCAGCCAAAAATACTTGTGAATGAATACTATCACTAAAAACTATCACACAGGAAATAAACTTGTATCAATGACAAAAGGTAAAGAAGACAAATCCACCTATCCAATGGCCAAAAATACTTCTCAATGAATACTATCACTAAAGACTATCACACAAAAAATAAATGTTATTACACAGGAACAAAAACTAATAATTCTCACTGCACATTTTAAGAGAGTTTTATATCTATAATGTCTAGTTGCTATTATCTTAGTAAAACTTCAGCCCTACACCATAAGATAGCAATAAAATGCACAGAATAAATTACACTGAAGCAATAATAGAGAATATAAAGAGCTTAAACATACAATCAAATCTTTAATATACTAGAATGTTTACATAACATGAGATTAAGTGCCTTCCAGCGGTTGCCCAATATGATCATATGGATCAGTTTGGTGGAAGAGAACTTATGAAACTGAAGTTTTAAGGTATCATATTATTAATGCAAAGAAAGCCAATGTCAGTCATTAGGCCAAATTCAGCTGTCCAACAGAGTGCAAATAATCCGTTGAAAGAATTCAGGACACAAAACAGATAGCAAGCTGAATGGTATTTTAAAACAAATGTTGCAGGGAATCAATTGATGATGGATTTACCTGTTTAATTTCTGAAGTAAAATGGCTGATGAACGGAGAAATATTACTTCTCCATATTAACAAAGCCTTCCAGATTTTATGAACATGCAGAAAATCAAATTTAACATGCAGAAATTGCTACACAAGCTAAGTATAGATCTCCATGAGCTAATATAACTCACTTTGGACACATCCAGTCACCCTTCTTCATCTCAACATCTTTAGACAACTTATTAGTCATAAATCTTAGAGGTTGGCCTTTTGCCACAGAATCCTGTGCAGTGAGCTTTGAATGAGCGGGAGCAGGAGGTGGAGCTGGGTACGACTCACTCAACTCAATCAGCTGAGAGAGAAGTTTTCTTGCAGATGATTCAATAACTTCTCTGCCCGGTGGTTTCTCTCCTCCAGAAAGAACAAGTGGATCTAGTGCATAGAACAAAAGTATCCGTACTATATCCACAGTCCGAGCATCAGCTTCAAATTCTTTTAAAATCACGTAAGCTCTATCACAGGAGCCTCGCAGATTGCAAGCACTACAAACCTGCCTTGCCAGATGATAGGAAATCAAAATGGCTCCTCAAATTCAAGTAGAAAAAACAAATAAATAAATATCATAGACTAATAAAAGCATTGAACATCTTGCTTAACTAGAAAAATGCTTTTAACACGCTCTTTATTATTAGGTAAAATTCCATACTAACCCCACCAATTAAACTTTATTAGTTAGGCTAGCATGAAATTTCGCCTAATAAACAGTGTGTTAAAGCTTTTATATGGGTTCATCAACTACCATCCCCAACTATTTTGGTATAAAGGAGATATTGATATTGATGTTAAAAAACAGTGCTTTGAAAAAAAAGAATGTAAAAGAGTGTGTTGCTAGTATTTGTCTTATCAACTATTACTCCCAAGTAGCAACCAAACCATTCCTCATTAAATCCCAACTAGCAAGGACAAGGGTGAGAGCAATCCTTTTGAGCAGCCTTACCTTTACGTATTTGCGAAAAACCTGTTTTTCGCATTTGAACCTGTGACTTTCCAGTCACAAAGGAGTAATTTTATCCCTACTCTAGACTCGCTCTTTATTTTTGCAAGTAGCAACCAAAAACGTAGGAAAAATAAATGCTTCGGAAAAATGAACTAACATACATACATCCCCTTCATCCAATCGCAGGTGGGCTCTCAACCTTTTAGCCGAGTTAACAGGTTTACGAAGAACATTAGGACATCCTCCCTCAACAATTGATTGGATATCTTTCAATGCCAGCAATCTACATAACATTACAAGCAACAAAAGTCAAATTAATTCTAATAAGGAACATATAAATCTCATCTAGATCCTAGTTTTGTAAAAAAATTTCCACCAGTTCATCAATGAATCGTGTGGAGGTAAAAGGACCACAAGAATGACAAAACTTTACCTACCAAATTTTTTAATATAGCTGAATTCAAGACCACTAATTACTCTGAACTTGAATTCAAGATGACTGATTAAGCTGGAACAAACTTATGTCACTTGCAATTGGTGGTTAGACCCTTCTCATCATGCATCCTTAATAATAATAATAATATAAAAATAATAGCTTTTCCTTCATCGACATTCACCAAACACACCAAGCAAACTATATTAGTGACCAATTCGACCCAGGTAGGAAATCATGTCTCCAGTGGTCAATTCGATTTAAAAAACAAGTCTTTTTTCACACTCAAAATCAGGTAAGTAATATTAAATCAAAATTATAAGAGAGAGAGAGAGAGAACGCACTTGAAAAGATCGTAGCGGTCACGGGAGAAGCTGAGACAAGCATCTTTCAAGAGGTAGATGTTTATGTAAACACTCTCATCGTTATTTGAAGAAGAGCGTTTTGTGAGATAGCCTTTGGTCTTCAAGCGGTCAACGAAAGAGACCCATTCGGGCCAGGGATGGTGCTGGTCGACGGAGAATACGGTTTCTTCATCGGCGGCGGCGGAGGAGGAGGAAGCGCGGCGGTGGAAGAGCGGTGGCGCGAAGGGTATAGGTTTGAAGAATAGAAATGGAGAGTTGACAGTTGAAGTTGCAGTTCGACGGTTACGGAACAGTGCGGTTCCGATTCCGTACAGTGCGAGCTTTGAAGCTGACATTTTTTTCTTCTTCTTCTTTCTTTCAAATGCTACCTCAGAGGTTTATCCTCGCAGCTCAACAACTCCAAGGGTTTTGAGATATTCTTCAAAACCTTTTTTTTTTTTCAAGAAAATAAAATAAAAAAATATGGTTGCGCACGTGAGGCCCAATGGGGCCTCCATTATCAAAATATCTTTGGTATTACATATGTACTAAAAGCTCCGTGTATTTTTTATTTTGTGACATATGTCTTATTTTATATTAAATAATTTTTTTTCTTAATTTTAAAATAAATTATTTATTATTAATTTAATAAAAAAACACGTGTCACGATATAAGTGAAAGATACACTGAATGTACGGTCCATCTGTACATTCTCAATCTCCCTTTGGGAGTATGGAGCCAGCGTTGGTATCGGCAGCTGCCTGATAGGGGCACCACTCCCGTGCAGTGGGAGTTCCGAAACAAGCAGTACTTGTCTCGGATAATCCCAGTTGGAGTCAAATCTATGAAAAATCTGCTTTGTTTAGATCAGAAAAATCGTACGTTTTTATGAAATCATGTGCTATTACTCGAATCCGTAGTCAATCCTAGCACCAAAGAAATTTTCCTACATTACAATACTAAGTGAGTGGAACACGAACAACTACAAAAAACGTGTAAAGCTTACTGTCACTGTTATTTAATTACAAATCATAGGCATATATATTTCTATTCTGGTCATGATGCAACAATTTCAATATTTACTTGTAGTATGTGGCGATCTTGTCGCTCAAATTCATCAGAGCTTTGTCATAAATTACATCTTGATTTTAAAAAAAAAATATTACTCTTTTTTTTTTGTAGTTACCCAATCCTAATTACCTCTTTGAGGCGAGTTGGCTCCCTCCGGTATCCCCACGAGCTTCGACTCTTTGAGCCGGCTATGAGACTAATCCGGAGTGTGGGAGAGCAGTGATGGCTAAAGGTTCAGCCCCCTCCCCAAGAATGCATTCAGCAGGAATCGAACACATGTCCAACAACTCAGCGCCAAGTTACCAACTGAGCTACACTGGGTAAAAAAATTATTACTCTTATTCCTCGTATTATCTACTATTGTGTTGTTTTAGTGTAAATTTTAAAATTTTCTTCTCTGTCACGAATTTTTTTTTTGACTCTATCAGTTATTACATTTACGTGGATAGAGGTAATCACTTGGAAATAACTTTTGTCTATTAGTATTTTTCATGTTGTAAGAGATAATTTTATCTCTTATATATATAAAAGTGTATGAGATCTATATTTTTTTTCTTCTCTTCGTATGACTCCATATGGGCCCTACACGCTTCTTTTTTATTTTGGTATAATCTGGAGGTATCCTAATTCAATCTCCTCCGGTCACCTTGTCCTTGGAGTACGGCTCTAAAGGCTACCCCTCATTGGAACAACGAGTGCATTGAGCTTCGCTACCAGAGGAAGGATGAGACTAATCCTACATTCGAGGAGGGAGGCACATCCTCTAGCTCCTAAAGATTTTTCAAGAATTTGCTTGAGGTAGGATTTGAACCTACTCCAGCAAACCCTTAGTTGCCAACTAAAATACCCTTGAGAGTTTGGGCCCTACACACTTTAATATGTGTGTAAGAGATAAAATTAATATTAATCCCAATTCCCAACTATTATTTGCAAGGAACTAGAGTGATTGTTTGGTCACTTTTCATAATAATTGCCCCCTTATTAAGATGGTGATTGCTTCATTTATGCATTCACAATTTATTTAATTTGAAATATATGACAAATTCTCTTCACATGACCCGACATGTGCCCTACACACTTTAATATATATGTAAGAGATAAAATTAATATTAATTTCAACTGTTATTTGCAAGGAACTAGAGTGTTTGTTTGGTCACTTTTCACAATAATTGCCCCTTTATTAAGATTAAGATGGTGATTGCTTTATTTATGCATTCACAATTTAACTTGAAATATGGGAAGAATATTTCTTTGGTCACAATGGAGATAAAATTATCTTCAGAGAATTCAAAATGATGTTATTTCGGGTTGTAAAATTAAAAAGTTATAATGATAAAGACTAATATAACTCTGCAATAAATTAGAATTACAAAATTACTTTGATCTCCGCCAGAAAACAACATCATTTCGAGATTACCAGAGATAATTTATCTCCATTGACTCGGAGAAATCTTTACCCTTGAAATATATGACAAATTCTCTTTTACTTTTTTTTTTTTTTAAATATTTATTTACAATAAGTTGTTTAGATGATTTTTTTTTTTGGATAATCCATGTGTATACTTTACGGGAGACAATCTTATTCGGGACGATATATGATTAATACTTTAAATCTCTTTTATATGATATTGGAAATGATCGAACATATGTAAAGAACCAATTCAACTCAAAAGCTTAAATTGTTGGGTGTCTCCAATACACCCTCTTACATGAAAGTAGGATAGACAATGTCCAGGTCCGTCAACCTGTGCTAAGAAACTCAATAAGACTTAATTATTTATTAATTAAATAGGAGGACGACGAGGATCGAACCCGTAACAATCAGCTTTGATATCATATACAAAATCAATTCAACCAAAAAACTTAAATTATTGGGTGAGACTACATTAACGATTAATATAACTCTAACACGCCTCTCATACGAGAGCCTATTAAATTTGAAGAATAGATAATACATCAGGCTCAACTCAGACTTAATTAATTATTAATTAAATTGAATAAAGCAATTTTAATCAAAATATGTGTGTATGAAAAATTCTGAGTCCACGTGAGGCGTTAACGACCATCAAGGAGAAAAAGCTAAAACCCTTTCGATTTGCGACACCGACATAAAACCCTTCTACTTAGTTCTAACGATCACAGACAGAGATCTGTTTCTGAATCTGAAAACGCTATTATGAGAAGGGTTTCATCCTCTCTTCTCTGTAGAACCCTCGCCGCCGCTCGCGGCGGTTCTCCGGCCGCCTCATTCGCCCTCCCTAACCGTTTACTCCCGGCCGCTCTTTACGGCAGCTCCACCGGCGGTACCCGCGCTCACCGCCGATGGTTCTCGTCTCTCCTCGCTCCATTCACCGGCGCCTCTCTCGGCGTCGCCGGGGCTCTGGTCGCCGCCGCTTCTGTCCAGGAAGTCTTCGCCAAGGAGCCGCCGCCGCCTGAGGCTCTCCCCAACGAGGTTGTTCTCTACCAGTACGAGGCTTGCCCTTTCTGCAATAAAGTCAAAGGTGAAACTTTTCTTCCTTGTGTTTTGGTGTTTTTAGGATTGGAATTGTATGGTGTTGCGTTCAGATGCAAATGTTGATTTACATAGTTTGCTTTGAATTGCAATCGATAGTTGTCTCTTTGTTGAAATTTCAATTCTTTATCACATGTCTTTGATTCGAAATTATGAAAACGTAATTTGTTTCGGGGGAAATCTCTTTCTTCTTTCGACGTAGACAAGTTATCTTATATTAGCGAAAAAATAATAATAAAAAGGACCCACAGATGATTGGAAAGAAAAAATAAAATAAAAGTGGGATCCACCTTGGTTATTTTGTTATGTGTGTAGGAAAATGTGTTATCTCACGTTGAATGAGATAAATATAACCCTTTGTTTTGTTTTATATATATATATGAATCTTATATTTATAATCTCTCTTCGCTTATCATGCAACCAAATCTTAATTTCCACCAATCGGTTATATTAATAATTAATTTATAGATGTGATCAATAAATTGGATGGGCTGAAATCAGTTAAGATTTAGTGGTAAGACGTTGTAAATATAACTTCCATCATACACGAGGAGAGTTATATTTACAAATTAAATTGTTTACAAACTCTTACAATAAAATTTTAACTGTTTATTTTCGTCAATTTAACGGTTATAATTTATTGGGTCACATTTATCAATTAATTATTAATTCCCAATAAATTATAACTATTAAATTGACGAAAATCAACGGTTAAGATTTAATTATAACAGTTTGTAAGTAATGTAGTTTGTAAATATAACCCTAGTGTTTGGACAGCCCCCAAGCAAGGGTGGGTTAAGTTGAATTGTGATGGAGCTTCTTCTAGTGGCATGAAAAAAGCTAGTTGTGGTGGTATATTAAGAGATCACAATGGATCCTTTTTGGGAAGCTTCTATTGTAATTTAGGTTCATGCAATCCTCTTGATGCTGAATTATGGGGATTACTGAAAGGTTTGGAAATGTTTTGGGGAACAGGATTAAAAAGAATAGAGCTAGAATGTGATTCTAGCCAAGCCATCAAGATGTTAAAGGAGCAGCATGAAGATCCTAGGGACTCTCAAGTCACTAGCAGATTGAGATTATGGTTAAAAGTAGATTGGACTATTCATCTTGTTCATACCAAGAGAGAAAACAACAAATGTGCTCATTGGTTAGCTAAAGCTGGGCAGACTAATAATCTCCATTTCAAGATTTTTAAAGATCCTCCTCCTCAGTTGATGGAACTTATAGTTGCTGATGCTAGAAATATGTCTAGCTTGTTAGTTTCTGATTTGTAATTTCTTTCTGTTCCTGGGGCTTAGCCCCTCTTTATTTACAAAGATAAAAAATAAAAAAATATAACCCTTCTATATATATATATATATATATGAGGATAAATTTATGTGGTGTATTTAACCTTGGCCCATTAATTCTATTTATATTTAATGACTCTAATTTATTAGATATGTGAGTCATTCGATGCAAGTAAATCAATGGTCAAGATTTGGTATAACACTATTATTATTACACTGATGTAAAAATAGCATGACCAATATATATATATATATATATATATATATATATATATATATATATATATATATATATAGGTAAAATCATTTCTGCAGCCGCTTTACGTACAACAACGACAGGTGTATGGTTATGATTCCTCACATTTAATGCTTTCATCTTTTGTATGGTTATGATTCCCTGCATTTAATGCTTTCACGTATATATATGACAAGTATTTGATTGCTGCACGTACAGCAACTGCAAAAATGTAAACCCCACACACACATATATATATATCTGGCTTTAATGTTTCTAAATTGAATGTATATAAATTATCTATATTCGCTTTCAAAACGACGTCGTTTTGGGTTAAAAAATTAAAAAAATATAATTAAAAAGACTATTATAACCCTAAAATAAATTATAATTACAAAAATACCTTGATTTCCGCCTCAAAACGATGTCGTTTTGGGCTCAATGTAGCAAAGTTATCAAATGCGGATTGCGGCCACTCCCAAAAAACGCTATAGCGCTATAACGGGTTGCGGTTGCGAAAATAGTTGAATAAATATGACATAAATTATGACAAAAAGAAATTTTTTTTAAAGGCAGAGATTGCAAAAGTGACAGAGAATGACACAGATAGACTAAAAAACTCTTAAAAATTTTCTGTTACACATTTAAATTTAGTACAAAATTGACATTTTGCCTTATGGCTGCGATTTGGCCGCAAATGCGATAGCAATGGCTGCAATTACTTTCCGGTGCGGCAAGACGCGGTTTCTTGAGGCGAGGCACCGCAACACCCATACTATGCGGCTTGCGGCGCTATTGCGGCGCAATTAACTACTATGCAATGTAGATAAGTTATCTACATTGACTGTAGAAAAAGCGAACCCTATATATATATATATATATATATATATATATATATATATATATATATAAGGTTTCTTTTTTCTGCCGTCAATGTAAATAAGTTATCTGCATTGCGCCTAAAACGACGTCGTTTTGGAGCAGAAATTGAAGGTGTTTTTGTAATTGTAATTTATTTTAGGGTTACAATAGTCTTTCTCATTATAATTTTTTAATCTTTCAACCCAAAACAACGTCGTTTTGGTAATGAATGTTATCTACATTCACTATAGAAATATTAAAGCTTTATTTTTTTTATAAACAAAAGGGGATTAGACCCCAGCAAGCAAAAACTAAAGAAAACAAACTAACAAGGAAGAGTAACTAAACGTTCTCTCCCTACAGACGCAAGGTCCGCCATAAATAACAAAAAAATTCCACCTGGAGGTTCCTCAAAGAAAATTTGATCAACCTGCTCCGCGCTGTTTAACAAGTAATTTTCCAGCCAATCTGCACACATATTCCCTTCCCTAAAAGTATGTTGAATTTGAACTTCCCATTCCTTTCCAATCCACGTTCCTATACGAGATAGCAAGCGCTCCTCACGAACTATTGCACCCTGTTTGGTGAGCCCAGTGATTGCTGTAAGCAAATCACTTTCTAGAATGACCCTTCTGTAGCCAGCATTCAAAGCCACCTCAAGCCCATGAAGTATACTCCAAAGTTTCTGTTGAGATATATAGTCCCACATTGGTTGTATGTGCAACTAATGTGGCCTTTATAAGGCCTTGGGCACTCCCACCCTTTGAGCTAGCTTTTGGGGTGGTGTATCCCAAGGTTCTTTACATGGTATCAGAGCCTCGCCGCCCCCCACTTTCTCTTGTGGCGTTTATTAGCACAGGTAGGTTGGGCCTGTTGCATTGTCCACTCTTCAAGCTCAATGGGCTCTTGTGTGAGGGGCGTGTTGAGATATATAGTCCCACATTGGTTGTATGTGCAACTAATGTGGCCTTTATAAGGCCTTGGGCACTCCCACCCTTTGAGCTAGCTTTTGGGGTGGTGTATCCCAAGGTTCTTTACCGTTTCTGTTATATTTTGGCTGTTGATTAGCTTATATCTAATAGCTCTAATCTATTAGCTTTAATTTATCAGTTATATTAGTCATTAAATACAAGGGGATCGACCCCAGAAAAGGGGAAAATTCCTATTCCTATATATACATACAATGAGATAGAGGGGCTTGAGAGGTGCTAATCTCAACTATATTATTATTAGTTCTTCTAACATTGTCACACTCTCACTGCTATTATATATATGTAAAAGAAAGTTTTTTTTTTTCTATTATTATTTTGAAATGAAAGCCAAAGGTCACCTGTGCTCAGTCCATTGGAAACTTATTTTGTTATATGAAAATTTTAAATGGAAGTGATGAGTCTGAGAAATAGATAGAAGACGGAAAAAATGGAATTTTGTTAGTCAATTAAAACTTTTAAATGACTTTATATTCCTCCCCGATTGTTTTATCTCACTTATAATGGTGAACTTGTGCTAGGATGTTGGTGGTTATTCTGCTCTACTTCTTTCTTTTTTATTACTGTAGTTTTTCCATGGAGCTTTCACAGCATTTTCCTAGTTTCTGCTGCTGATGTTTTTATTGCTTTACCAGCGTTTTTGGACTACCACAATATACCTTACAAAGTTGTGGAGGTCAACCCACTCAGTAAGAAAGAAATAAAATGGTCCGAGTATAAGAAGGTGCCAATATTGATGGTAGATGGCGAGCAGCTAAATGACTCATCAGGTTTTTGGCAAATTTCGTGTGAAAATTGATTGTGACTTATTCTCATGTACTTACTATGCCCTTGAATGAGCCACACTGTAATATTTCACTAATGTTTTTTTTTTTTTTTTTGGCAGCTATTATTGACAAGCTGGGACAGAAGATTTTGTCAAAGAAAAAGACAGATTCAACTTCTGAGGATGACGAAGAGACAAAATGGCGGCGGTATGGTTTTCTTTCTCTTGATCCTGTTTTATTTTTCAATCAAGCATGTCTGTAATAAATATAATTGGGTGAAAGTGGCAGCAATCTTTTTCAGCAGTTTGAATTTTGAATGTATGTCATTTTTTCAACTTTAGGAAGTTGTTTGCATACTTTCATCTGAACCAACTACAGAAGAGATGGTTTGTTTAATTGGAAGATAAAGCTTTCTTTCTTGCTCTGCTTTTTGTTCTTTCTTTCTTTTACCCATATGCTTTAGGATTGAAGAAAATATATTCGGTAACGATTTTATAACATTCCACTTCTTTCGCGATGTGCTACTGTGCTAACAAGCTTACGTATCACTGGGCATTTATTATGTGATTGTGAAAACAAGTTGTTGCTTTCTTTCTATGTGGCAGTTTGATTTCAGTCATTCTTTATTACATGTAACTTGTTCAGAAGATTATGTCTATGCATGATTATTATTTACTAAATGTTGAGATATATAAAACCATTAATGTAGCTTCACCCAATAGCTTAAGCTTTTGGGTTGAATTAGTTCTTTACATGGTATCAAAGCCTCGGTGTACCGGGTTCGATCCTCGCCGCCCCCCACTTTCTTTCAAGTGGAATTTCTTTGTTCGCACAGGTAGGTGGGCTTGTGCATTGTCCACCCTTCAAGCCCAGTGGGCTCTCGTGTGAGGGGGCGTGTTGAGATATATAAAACCATTAATGTAGCCTCACCCAATAACTTAAGTTTTTGGGTTGAATTAGTTCTTTACACTAAATCTCTTCATGGGTCAGATTTCAGTCAACCTTCCAATCTTTCAATTGTTTACTTATGACTCCCTTGATTTGTATTCTTGGTTCAATATGAATATCCTAACCAGGGGTGGCACTATGTTTATGTAAGGGTGGCCTTGGCAAACCTTCCCACGCCCCCCAAAATAAAATAGAATTATGACATACTTTTCAATGTAAATAGAATTATGACAACAGTAAGGCCTGTAATGTTATATGGAGCTGAATGTTGGCCAACACATAGGTAACATGAGCGTAAAATGGGAGTAGCTAAAATGAGGATGTTAAAGTGGATGTGTGGTTTTACGAGGTTGGATAAGATAAGAAATGAAGATATTCGACGAAAGGTGAGAGTAGTATCGATGGCGTAAAAGATGAGAGAACATAGATTGAGGTGGTTTTGGCACGTAATAAGAAGGCCCTTGGATGCTCTCGTAAGAACAAATGTTTGTTACCAAGAGCTTGACATAAAGAGAGGTAGAGGTAGACTGAAACTTATTTGGGGGAAGGTAGTAAAACAAGACTTAATGGAGTGAGATTTAGATTGGCGGACGAAGTGTTTTAGGACGAAATGGAGAAAAGCTATAAGCATGGTGGAGGGTTAGACCCATTTTTATTCCTATGTTCGAGACAGTCCCTTTTTAATCATTTTCCTCTTTATCCCCCCCCCCTTTTTCTCTTTCTTCTTCCTTCTTCTCTTTATTCCACTTTTCCTTTCAATCTTTTTCTCCTACCTATTTATTTATGTGTTTTTCTTTTCCTTTTTCCCTATATCCCTTTTTATGTTATTTTATTTATTTATTTATCTATTTATTTTTTAATTAATTAATTTTATTTCTTACTTTCTTATTCTCTTCTATCCTTTTTATATTCTTATTTGTATTTTATATTAATTTATTTTTCCTTGTAATTGTGTACTGCTTTTCTATATGAGATAAGATATTGTGACACACAAATAATGTTACGCACAATGTTACGACCACATTTTAACCGTTGATTTCCGCCAATCAACGGTTATCATTTATTGCGAATTAATAATTAATTAATGAGTTTGATTTGAAAAATGATAACCGTTGATTGGCGGAAATCAACGGTTAAGATGTGGTCGTAACATTGTGCGTAACAGTATTTGTGTGTCACAATATCCTATCCCATATATATATATATAGTTTTTTTTTACAATCTTTTCATACCATTTTTTGGGTTCATCTACCACCGACTCCAACTAGTTTGGGATAAAGGTGTTCTTGATGTATTTATTTCTTCTCTTCACCATTAAATATTTTACATTGGCCCCCCTTTATTCTTTTGTTGTTGCTCCACCTGTGATCACAATAAATGCCATTCATTTGAGTTGTTAGACTTATATAAAATCATTTATGTAGTCTCACCCAACAGCTTAAGCTTTTGGGTTGAATTGATTCTTTACATGGTATGAGAGCCTCATGTCACGGGTTCGATTCTCACCGCCCCCATTTAATTAATAATTAATTCAGTATTGTGGACTTTCTTAGCTTAGGTAGATGGATTTGTGCATTGTCCACCCTTCAAGCCCAATGGGTTCTCGTGTGAGGGTGTGTGTTAAAGTTATATAAAACCATTAATGTAACCTCACCCAACAACATAACTTTTTGGATTGAATTGGTTCTTTACATGAGTAAGAGAGGTTGTCTGTAGAATGTAGACATTAGTACCTGTCAATTTGTGTCTATGAGCACTTCTTTTCAGTATGATGCTCAATCTAGAATCCAATGCTTATACTTAAATTTGTATTCCCAAACAATTCGACCCTTTGCTTGGATTGCATGATACAGTAATATGGGCAGCCTGAGTTGCTTTTGGTAAATTGAACCTGTTGTTAGAAACTCAGACATAAATGTCTGAGGAAATTGATTGAATCTTATTTTAGCTTAGCATAAGTTAGCAAGTAATATATCTACCAGGCTAATCAATTTTACTCTTCTGATATAGGTGGGTTGATAATCATTTGGTACATGTTCTGTCACCTAACATATATCGGAATACTTCGGAAGCACTTGAATCCTTTGACTATATCACAAGCAATGGTGAGTTGTACTGGACTTTGCTATTGTTCTATTATTATTATTATTATTTACATTTAGTTGAGCTTATGTTTTGATTTTTGTTTCTTTCCACTAAGTTTTCTGTTTAATGAAGTTGTCTTTGATATCTCAATAAGCATGAGTTTTGAACAAAGTCTATTCTTGGTAGATAAGATGGACATATTATTTTTGAATGCAATAATCCAATTTCCAGCATGAAGAGAGGCATTTATAAGATATGAACATTTTTTCTATTGATGTCATAAATTTTCTTGGAACTATTGGGCATTTCTTAAGCTTATTTTTTATTTAATATCTTGTGTTTTTCACTTTTAATTTTCATTTTGGAGGTAGGTCATTTTGTTTTTGTCTTTTGTGTGTCCATCTGTTAATTTCCTAAAGTTTGTATTGTTCCCATAAAGTTTGTCTTTTATTGAACAAATATTTTGTCAGATATCTGTTATCCGGCAAAGAAAGAAACTCAAAGTAGAAGAGATATAAAGCACAAAAAATTACATAATTGTGTTTGGGATTTCTTTCCAGATTCTAGAACTATTTATTTATTTGTGAAAGGGTCATCTTTTTACACCTCCATTCATCCTTAGTTTTTACAACTTCAAAAATGCGGGCCTGTCATAGTTATATAATCCTCATGAATTGGGATGCCTTTTTTTGAGTTTCCTCAATGTATTCTCCAACCGACAGCCGAAGACTAATACTTTCGAGGCGTAGAGATCACCGAAGTGGGTTTTGTCTCTACCATCAAAGCCTTTTCCATACACGGTCAGGAATCGAACCTCTATCAGCATGCTTAAGAGACCCAATCATCTACCAACTATGCCGAGCTTTGTTGGTGGATGCCTTTTTTATAATTGAAAATGTGGGCATTGGGAAGGCTCAGAAGATGATGGGTATAGAAAGAGATCTATGTGTGGCAATAAAAGAAACAAGAGACACTTTGGATTTGCATTCCGTTATCTTATGACTTACAGAAGATTTTAGAGGACATAGCATGTAATCTGCTTTTGGTCTGAAAAGAGAGTCTAATAATAGTTTCAGTTTGGGTTTCTCATTCTTGCTAATACCAATGGTTACAAAGTAGATTTTCAAACTTTACTTTTTATCGCTGAGTCGTCAAATTTGATTCTAATAAACATTTCTTACAAAGGATGACTATCACTGGTGCTGCGACACTGAAATGCTCCCACACACACAGAGATTGATTAGCAGCTCTCCCATTTTGACTTATACAACAGTTCTTTGACCAGGAGTTGTCATTTTTTCTCAATGAGAGAATTAACAATTTTCCTATATGTTGTGTCTTTGCTCAATCTATATTAATTCCATGCATGCGCAGCTGAAGCTTTTTTTTCCATCTTCTTTTTCATTATGCACATACAAATACATGCACGCATGGATGGAAATAACATGTCTTCAAATCTCTCTTTGTATATTGTGCTTTTTCTGCTTTCAGCCCGTAATTATCATGCATGCAAATCCTCAATTTGCTTTCTTTGAACTTCTTTATTTAAACTTTTTTCTTTGGCCATGCTCTATTTAAACTTCACAAATGGATAATGTGTGATAATGTATTTCATTTTTATTGACATTTTAGGCAATTTCAGCTTTATGGAAAAAGTCTCGGTGAAGTATGCTGGAGCTGCAGCTATGTATTTTGTGTCTAAGAATCTGAAGAAGAAATATAACATTACTGACGAACGTGCTGCTCTTTATGAGGCAGCAGAAACATGGGTGGATGCTCTGAATGGCCGGGAGTTCCTTGGTATGTACTCCACTGTTGGGTTAAGGAGACTATCATTCACATATAGTGTGTGTATGCTTGTGCACGTTAAACTACAGCTGGATATATCTCAAAATGCTTTAATGATTTAATTTTCTTTTATGGTGATTTTTTGCCTAGTAAAGGAGTAATAAATAAATTATAGCTTCATATATCCTCGGCAGGTCAAAGTATTGATCATGAGTTCTCCATTTATAATACTTCTTAGTTTTTTGTCATTGATGACTCTTCTGAAATTATCTCCACTTGATCTGTTTGATTTGGACCTTATAAGATCACTCATAGTTCAGAACCTACATGGAACCATTTAGGGCATGTTTGATGGACATGATACTGAAGATGGGGGTGGGTTAGGATTTAACAGTGGGATAGGAAACTTTTGCCCCGAAAGTAGCCCTTTGTCTCTTGGAACTTCCTTGAGAATGTGAGAGTCTGTACATATTGGCCAGCCAAATGGAATATCAAGTAGTAGGAAGGACTGACAATTCAGATAGCTAGCTAGCATAAGGCCATGAGAACAATCATGCAACTTGTTGTCACCTTGCATATTTAGTGTGCATTAAACATAAAATAATATATGATTTACCATATCTATGTTATTTCCTACTTTTATCCAACCCTCTTATTGTATTCGTCATATTCTTCGTTAATCGTTATTCTATCTAGTTCACCAAATAAATCCTTAAAAGTAAGAACTAAAAAGTAAACCTTGCATATCTATTTGTTAGTTTAGCTATAATAATTAAGTCTCCAGCGCTTGCTTCAGTTTACTTCAATTTTCTTAGTGTTATTGTGATGAATAATCATTTTGCATTCTTTGGGTATGATACAAGGATTACTTTTCTATCTTTTCAGGAGGGTCTAAGCCTAACTTTGCCGACCTGGCTGTCTTTGGGGTTTTAAGACCCATACGCTATTTGAGGTCTGGCAAGGATATGGTGGAGCACACACGTATTGGTGAGTGGTACACAAGAATGGAGAACGCTGTGGGAGAGTCTTGCAGGATTAAAGCCTAAACTGGGTTCTGTTGAGTCCAGACTGCATACATTTTTTTTGCTTCTATTACTATGCTCTGAGGTTTTGCCTCCACTGGTTGGAAGGGAATACATTTCGGTTTCTCAATGAACATGTTTGGCTCATTAGAAATATACTGCGATTGGTGCTAGTTATAAATATAGGCAAAGTTTTGCTGATCAATCGATTCTTTAGAAAAATGATTCATATATGTTATAACAGCTGTTATGTAGAGTTTGAAGAAATCTTTCAGCTGTATCCAAGAATAAGACAATACCTGCTGTGCCTGTGATATTTAAAACTTTGGGTTATTGAATACATAAAAGAACTTCATTAAGTATGGACTTTGATGTGATCCCTGATCAATTGATTGTAAACAAATCTTGAATAACTAAATTGGTGTAAATTTACATGATCAAAATATGATTGTGATTATCAAAGCTTTGAACCCTGGCTCCTCCCACATCTAGTATGATTTACGATGTCTTAAATATATTTACTATCTTTATTATTTGTTATATAAAGTGATTGTTCCTTTGGAACTCTCTCTTTTCTATTTTTTTTCTTGAACATTTGGTGTTTTTTTTTTTTCTTTCAACAATGGCACCTTGAGTTAAGAAAATCTTGGGAGAACCCTCAGAATGTCAGTTACAATTAAAGATAGTTTTATGTTTCATTTAGTTTAATATTTATTTTTTTGTCTATTTTAATTTACTTAATTTTGAATAACTACGTAAGAAATACGGAAAGTTATTAAATATATTTAATTATAAAAATATAATTACATTTAATGAATTGTTTTTAGGACAATATAATTAAACTATTTAAAATAGGTTTTAATATAGCTAAGTTACTTACATTCACTCTATTGTTTTGGATTAAAAAATTAAAAAATTATAATTAAAAAGACTTATAATTTATACAAAAATACTTTAATTTTTGTTCTAAAATGGCATCATTTTGGGTTTAATGTAGATAACTTATTTACATTCACTTTAAAAATATTAAAGCATATATATATATATATATATATATATATATATATATATATATATATATATATATATATATATATATATATTGAATTTCACACCATGAATGAATATATAACCAAAATGATATATAGGAAAAAGCTAAGATAGTTCACATTTTCTTGGGATGGATGATTAAAAATTATAATGAGAAAGACTATTTTAATTCTTAAATAAATTATAATTACAAAAATATCTTGATTTCGGTCCCAAAATGACGTCGTTTTAGGCTCAATATAAATAATTTATCTACATTGATCATAGAAAAGACGAACCTATATATATATATATATATATATATATATATATATATATATATATATATATATAGGAAGGTTATACTTACAACATTTTTTTTTACAATCTCTTACAACCATATCTTAACACCGTTGATTTCCGTCAATCAACGGTTATGATTTTCGCAAATTAAACTCATTAATTAATTATTAATTCATAATAAATGATAACCGTTGATTGACGGAAATCAACGGTGTTAAGATATGGTTGGAAGAGGTTGTAAAAAAAAAGTTGTAAGTATAACCTTCCTCATATATATATAGGGAAAAACTACTCTTATGCTACATGTGATAACTTTCTCTCCTACACACCCTTCGATAACTATGCCACTTTTTTCTTTTTTATTTTTTTTATTTTTCAGATGATGGAGCCCACAAATTTGTCTCTATGACATGAGATAAATAAAATCCATGTATATATGGGTTTGTCTACTCCCATGTTGTAGGAGAGAGCATATCTTATGCTAAGACACAAAATAATGGGATACACCACTAAAAAAGAGAAAAGAAAAGAAAAGAAAATAGCAGCAAACTTATCGAACTGTCTATGGCATAAGATAGTAGTCTCCTACAACATGAGACTACTATTTCCCTATATAATATATATATATATATATACACATGAGGTAGGATCCTTTGACACCGGTGTCAAATTTCAATTTTGACAACTCATCTGAGAACCGTTAGATCAAAAAAGATCAATGGTGTCACATGCTTGCAAATCAGAGTTGTTGATATTTTTTGATCTAACGGCTCTCAGAAAAAAAAATCTGGAATCGGCCAACTCCGACCCAAGCCTACAAACTTGGTATCAGAGCATGGTTCATTCTAGGCACCAAAAATTACTATAATAAAAGACATGGGAAACAATCTTAGGAAGTGGAAAGGAGAGTACTAAGTGTAACAGCCCGTTGTACACCGGTATTGTTAACATTAATTATGATATTAAGCGCAGTTACAATCACAACAATTCATTTATAAAAATGCGAATAAACTTTTTCCGATTATTACGCAAGCATTTAAAACAATAAAAAGCGTAATAATTAAAAGCTGTGACCGTAAGTGTAAACTCTTGCGGAATACTTATTTAAACTATTTCTATGTATTATTTTACTTATCATAAGTTACTCAGGGGTTCCCATAAACCCACTTAGCCAATTTCTCAAATTTACGTTTTTACCTTTTTGAACATGGTTCACTAATTAATTTTCTGCGAACTCACCGCTCACAATTAGACCATCCTTTCGAGTTATATTTTTTCTTACTTAATTCTCTTTCTAAGAAGCTATCACACACTTTAATCGGAACTCGTTTGCTCCGGCTATCGCCGTTTGAAGTTGGATAAGCAAAACAACCAACCAACCCCAAAACAGCTCAAAACCTCTCTCACTCCACGAATTACTGCAGAAAATTCACTCATCCAATTGCTTTCAAATTTTTATTCTACAAACTAGACACCTCAACCTTCAATTTGATATATCATACGCTTAATTTGACTGAGAAACGAAGCAGTAATTAATTTCCAAAAAACTGCCAGAAACAGCCCCTGCATAAGGGGGTTCTGGACAGTCGGTTTTCACTGGCTCCTACAGGGCTGCGTGCAGCCCAGAATATTCTAATATTTTGAAACATTGTAGGGGACATCTCAAGCTTCAAAATGGCATATGGCACGTGCCTATCGGACCTCATTGGAGGGAGATATGCTCTCCCGAAGTTCGTCTAAAATCTGCCAATTCTACCGAAAATTCGCCAGAGTTTCCTTTGTTTTTCTTAAAATCCCCAAATTTACATAAGCTTTTTAGTATCTCAAATGTACCTAATAACCAATGGGTGGCACACACAAGGACCAACAATGCCTTGGGGCACTTACAACCCAACTCAGGATATAGTTATTACACAATTCATAATATATGGCTCACTTTATAAACCTTTAGCTTGTTTCAATCACCCAAGTCTATTTACATGCAACTTTCTCAATATACAATTAATCATGATCCTAAAATAGGCCTAAAGCCCTTTCATCATATTACACATGATTCATGATTACATCAATTCAGGTACCACTTACAACTCCAATGAACATATTACAATTCCTCTTTAAAATAGACAAGATAACACTCCCTAAATAACATGGTGTTCAAGAATACATTTAGACAAGATATACATTATGAACAAATAATGACCATGCTCCCAATCATATACATTATTCATGATCTAGATACAGCCTAGGCCCAACGACCATCTAAATGCAAAACATAAAAGTCCTCCAACGACTCATCCTAGGGCATCTTGACTGCCGTTCCTGTGCCACTGCTACCTCCTGAAATAATGCCCCCAAGACGGGGTGAGATATACGGATATATCTCAGTAACCCAGAGGTTCTGGAGAAAACTCCGCCCAATGGTTCACTTCGATGCATATAAATAATATAAAACAACCACTTTCAAAACGGGATATAGCAAGGGATTTAGAGAAACTGGGAAATATCGGGATATAAAATACGACGAAGCTGGAATGGTAGCTACCAATACCACGCAACGTCCTCGGCATATAAGCCTACCGGTATCATCCAAGGCGTGTTCCTAGAACCACAACCAAGGTACCCCTCCCATCCATATACACCCGAGACTTCCTAGTGTGCTCCTAACCGGATTACACACCACGACTCTAGGTCAACTGGAACTCTCTCTCGGAGACCTATCCAGTGGAAGTCCGCACTGCCCGAAGGCTACACTGTCTACTGGCCAGAGACTCGGTACATAAGTACCCTCATAAATGCTACATGCATGCTCATGCTGTTCTACACTACTCATATACACTTCCTACCATTACCCTCAACGGGTATGGTGGAACAGAAAAGGGGAACAAGCCCCAGTACCAAGAGGTTACCTTAATACTTCCTCCACTTAGCTCCACAGCAGCTTATTTCCCAACTTGTTACTCAACAGAATGCCTACACAGAGGACATTCCCAATTACTCGAAATTCACACAACACATGCTAATTCACAATTATACATACATTGATCCAATCACTTACCTCAATCCACTTGGTCCAGGACCAAGGGCAATCCACCGATTCACGGTTTGGGATTCAAATCGACGTACGACAACCTATACCACCATGTACAGCCATCAGTATACGTCAATTCTATCAAAATGCGAAAAACCACAAAATCCTCCCCTTCCTCTTGAAGGTTCGGCCAAACAAGGCAAAAATTCAAATTTATTTTTCTAAATTTTCTTTCTCATTTTATTACACATCCTTAGGTTGCCAAGAGGCTAATTCAAGTGCCATTTTTTTCGTTTTACGTCTTTTAAGCATCGTTTTGCTAAATAATCCACTCTAGGTTCTTTTATGTCCCTAAAAACAATTTATTATTTTCCATTGATTCTACCACTTTCCAACCACCACACAACCCATTTTAATACCATTCAACACTTGATATATCATCCAATCAACACAAACAACATCAATTTCCTAAAACTCTCTCTATGGCCGATTTGCACACTTGGACTTTCTAAAGAATTCTCACTCAATTTTTAATCATTTCACACTCCATACAACACCATTATATCAACATATAATCATTCAACAACTCACCAACACAATCCTACCAATAATCTCAAACACAAAGTCATGACACCATCAATTTTCTCTAAGTTAAAAATCCATATTTTTCACCAATAATTTTCATGGCATTTCTAGCTCTAACACATCATTTTAAGACATTATCATCTAATACACATTTTCCAATTGAGCTCTCTAACATCACCAATCACGAAATCAAGGTGTAGGGTTCATGAAAATACACTACAATCAAACCATGTAAATGAGATGAAAATATACTCACAACCAAGGCTAGATGCTACCCCAAGACTCCTCCAAGCAATGGAAGCTCAAATGACTCCATGAACCTCAAATTCCTCCAAACATTTGCAGCTGTAAATGGGCAATAACTCACCAAAGAGAGGGTTTCAAGGGAAACTAATCGGTGGAACGAGTTCGGATGATGATTTCCATCGAATTTCAAGACAAGAATCGATTGATTCGGTGGAGAAACGACCAAGTTATGGTGAATTGAAAATTTTGCACAAAGATGGTGGTGGAGGGGCTGTCATGCGTGAAGAAGAAGAAGGGAGGGAGAGAGAAAATGATGAATGGTGAGGGAGGTGATGTGGCTTAAGTGGACTTGAGTGGGTGGGTCCCACGCCACGTCACGCGATTTAAAATTCATCTAAACTTTCACTAAACGTTCAAAAATTCACAACCTATTTAAAAACTCTAATTTTTAACATTAACCATTGTCCTTTAATTATACTTGATCAGATGAATCCAGAGTTTTCCGGTCGTTCGGAGAAAACACTATTTTAAGCTGTTACGCGCGCCGTTGGCACGCTTTCCCAAACTGACTTAATTCCATCAAATATTATCAGAAATCATATTTCCTATTTCTATAGACCATTTATAAATCATATTTGAAATCTAGAGCTCAAAACTCAACTGGCACATTTTACGGTGCAATCGTACCGCGGTGTTTTTACCCGGTAAAAATACTATTCACTGATTTTTCTGAAACTTGCCTATCCACTCCATTTTTCGTTCTGAATCCATTTCCAGGGTTATTTTTATCATCTGAGACCTTATACTCAAATTTTATCTTCCTAGGGTTGCGTGTTGGCTAATTACCGTTTTGCCCTTTCATTGCATTTTGGCCTAATCTTTAGAATTTTCACTAATCCTTCACTTAATTACTCACTTAATATTTTAATACTTAATTTAGAATTGTGAGGTGTTGTCTTGTGTCTCCATACCTTCTTAGATGATCACCACTATGTCTTTCTCTTTGGGACACGAAGCTAACAATCCTCACAACAGCTGATACTCCCTGTCAGTCACTTCCAGGTCTTCTCCCACAATTCCATTCATGAATATTTTCACCTACAACATCACATTTATAATTTGTACTCCCTGTTAATCTATTTATCACTTAACCATTTAAATTCTATCAATTTAGCCCTCTCATAGCCTAAACTCAACTTCCATCAATGCCTTCCGTATCAAAGGCCTACTCCCTAATATTTTTTGCACTTAACCCTTCCTATTCATCATTCTGTAACACTGTTATAGATTCAACATATTTTTCATTCATTTATACCACCATTTCCTCATTATTGACATTTTTATCATGGATGTCCCACTAAAAATACTATATCATTATACTCACATATAAGTCTCCCCATATTGATAATCCCTAAACACAATCGTTCTATCACCTGGCACTACTTTCATCCTTAAACAAATTTTAAAATTTTTATCAATACCGTGTATCTCCCAAAGATATATCTCTCTCACTTAGCATGTATCGTTTACCGTGCTCCAAATCACTCCACTGAGTTATCAACCTTTCTTATATCACTAAAATTTAAGTCACTGGTCCATATTAACATTTCCACCTAATTCCATCACAACTAACTTCTTATGAAAGGCCATCAGGCCACTATCTTAACTACACATTTGTTCCTCATTAGTCCCTTCTAATACAACATTCACTCGATTCTTCACCATTAACACGTTGCTATTATGTATCATAAGGCAATAATCCCCGACAATCTTCACACTTTCCTTGGAACCCAAAATTCATACCACCACACTCGGTGTAAACATACACACATTTCCTAGTGCTCGGAACTCACACCTCAAACTACCTTCTCATGACGTCTCATATATTATATTACACTTGATATATTTCTGTTCACAT